>NC_056741.1:1148382507-1148622507 GCF_019279795.1 Protopterus annectens | reverse complement strand
GATATAGCTCTACTTCACTTACCCGAAAGCCCACATCGCTGACATCCACTTCACTGAGACTAAATCACCGACAAACCAGAAGACCAACATCCGGAACACCGACATTCCGACCTGTGGTAAGTAACCGCTTGGCCACCCTGAAAAAAAAAACAAAACAAAACTAAACCCACACCCTCCTAACTAAATATACCAACTTCGAGATCACACTACCATGGAGGTAAGGGGCAAAGTTCAAGAGTATGGCCAAGCGGTTACTTACCTCGATTAAGTAAGTACCTGGAGAAAGTATCAGCTAATGATCACATCATGTGTTAAGTTTAGACACTAGAGCTATAGTATGTAATAATTTACCAAACAGAATCTGTACTTCTATTTTGGTTATAGGATATTCACTTTTGTCTCCATAGCAACTTTAGTGTTCTATTTATTAGATGTTTTGTGCTTGAAAACAAACTGTGATTTAACTAATGTAAATTATTCAGTCCAAATCTAGCAATCTTTGCATTTAGTTTCAGTCTTCCACAATATTACATTTGAAAAGTTTGGTAATAACATAGTGATAGAAAGCAAAGTTGCACTTCTAGTACCTTGGAAGATGTTGACATTTAGTCACTGAGACCTGGTTTAAGGCTGTGGAGAGCACCCCAGCTATACCAGGTGACATTCCTTCCACATGTTCATTACTTCAGGTGCAATTGACTGAAGGTAAGACACCTATTCAGGTCATTGCCTGCTATAGGACCCCCCTCCATGAATCAGAACATTCACTCAGCCTACTTGGATGTACTTGAGTCAATCAAGATATAACCAAGCACCCTGGTTTTGGGTAACTGTAATTCCCCATCCATTGACTGGGAAAATTGTACATGTTCTAACTCACTTGCCCAAAGGTTCCTGGACTTCATTAACAACAATGCCTTGGACCAGTTGGTTGGCACACCCACAAGAGGCTCAGACATCCTAGATCAGGTGCTCACCAACATGGGGGACCACTGCACCACCCCCAGTGTGTGGCCATCCCTGGTGAGATCTGACCACAAATCAGTCTTTCTAGAAGTAACTATAACACAAGACAACCCCTTTAGCAACAACTAGACTAAAAACTTCTCCAAGGCCAATTATAACCTCTTACATAACAGCATAAATAGGTTCATAGCACCTCCCCCCACTGATGGGACTGACACCTATGCTGAGTTATACACCAATATTGTATTCGAGCACCTGTACAATTCTATTGACTCTACCGTACCTGATAAAACCAAAGCAAGATCTTCATGAAAAAACAAACCTGATTGGTGGACAACTGCCATTAATAGGCCATACAATAGGAGAAGAAATTGCTGTCTAGGAGTAGAAAGGAATGCTCTGAAAACTGGGCACACTCACTCCTCAACTTAACAAGTAGCTAAGACTCCTAGTGAACTCCTCCAAAGCTAACTACAAATAAAAATTAGCTTCCCTAACTAAGAATAACCACAAGTTGTTCTTTAGTTACATCCATAACCTCAAAGGTAAGGCCCAGATTTGCACTGAACTCATAGTTAATGGTACTGCATATACAGAACCTGTGGATATAGCAAATCTGCTGGCTGGCGGGTTCAGTGAAAATTTCACTCCCCTGTCCCTGCCACATATACCGCAAAGCATCCCTAACACCTGTCCCCCACCTAGTATCTCTGAGGAGCAGGTCTTAAATGCCCTTTCCAAGGCCAAAAATGCAGCCTCTATGGGATCAGACAACATCCCGGACTGTGTTCTACATGGGTTAAAACAGGAATTAGTATCTCCACTGGGTAAGCTTTACAATCACAGCTTAAGCACTGGCTTCTTCCCAGTGGAATGGAAAACAGTTACCGTTATCCCTTTGCACAAAGAGAGTGCATCCACAGACCCCTGGAACTATAGACCCATTAGCCTGACCAGCCTTATCTGCAAGGCCATGGAACTAATGATCATGGACCTTATTAACAAAGATATAGGAAATCTCCAAATGCTAGACTCCACCCAGTTTGCCTTTGTTAAGTTGATATCATGCCTGTTAAACTTTGTGGATTTATTTGAGACAGTCACCAAAGCCCTAGATGAGGGCAAATATGTACATACAGCCTACCTAAACTTAGCCAAGGCCTTTGACACAATCCCCCCCCTTAGGCATCATTGATAAACTCACCCAGCTGGGTATCAACCTATATATTGTCAGGTGGGTTGCAAACTGGCTCACTGATAGAACTCATACAGTCAAAATAGGGGACACCACCTCTTCCAGCAAACCTGTAACCAATGGTGTTTCACAGGGATCGATTCTGGGACCCCCTACTGTTCGGAATATACTTCTTCAAAGTACAGGCTAAAACTAAAGGACTGTGGATGACAAAGTTTGCTGATGACTGCAAACTGGGAAAGATCATTGAATCCCCTAGTGATGTTAACATCCTGAAAGAAGGTCTTATGCAGACTAATGACCGGTGCCAAAGTCATGGTCTTAAACTTAATGCAAAAAAATGCATTATCATCCCCTTTGGCAAGGGTGATGTTCCTGCAAACTACCACATCAATAGCAATACCCTAAGCACAATGTCAGTGGTGAGAGATCTGGGCACACTGATTGACAGCAACCTTAACTTCAATAATTATGTCTCCACAGTGGCAAGAAGACCATTTTATATTGCTCATCTCATATGTAAGAGCATTGCCTCCAGAAAAAAAAGAGGTCATAACACCTCCTGTACTCTTCCCTCATCAGGACAATAATAGAGTACAATGCTCCATTTGGTATGTTCCTTTCCAAACACCTGCAGCAATTGTAGAGACCACAAAGGTTCCTTAGAAAGAAAATTCAGGGTCTTCAAAATCTGCCTTATGTGGACAGACTAAACTCATTGTCTCTTTACTCTGTATTGTACAGACTGCTCAGGCATGACCTGTGCCTTGCATATAGAGCAATTTCTGATGCAGCTTTAATGGAAATGTTACACATTCACAAGTCAAATGACACATGGGTCACTCACTCAAAGGGCCTTAACCTGGTATGTGACATGAGCAGAACCTGCTGGAGAGTCAGATTTGTCTCACAGAGGTTGTCTCATCATTGGAACAAGCTTCCTATTCATGTTAAACACAGCCCCTTCCAGGCCCTATTTAAGTGTAATATGGATGGGTAACTGGAAATTCACCCCAGAGGTTTCATTTGTGTCCCTCTTGCACAGGGGAAATAGATGCTGATTTTAGTGTCTGCTTGAACCAGACACCTTTGGGAACATGGGTTGAACTTGGCTAGACTTGTAATGGCCCTGGAGCCATTAGCCTAGTAACCTCCTATGGTTCTAAGATCCGATGATCCTATGATATGTCCCGTTTTGAAGCAGGAGCATTTGCTTTGGATGAAGAAGTGCTTTTTGAGTTGATGTCTGAATTTGGAGTAAGTGTTGATTTCCTTTATGTTGAGAGGGAGAGCTTGCCAAAGAGTAGGTGCCTCAGAGGAGAATCCATGTACAGTGCTATGGAGTTTGGTTCTAGTGGTGATGAGAATTGGTGTGGCTTGTGAGTAGTGTCTCAGGTTGATTAATCTTGATTGGGATAGTTTGGACATGTAGGAGTTCAACTCTGGTGCCTAAAAGTATCAGTCTTGAGGTGCTGATAGCCTTCTCAAATAATGATACTCTCCCACAGCCACCAGTAGATCTACAGGCATGATAAACACTGAACCCAGGAATAGAGGCTGTGGTTTCATTTCTCTGAAACCATTCCTCTGTCACTTAACATACATAAGTATGTTCATGCTGCAGGAGGCCCTCAGATTGAAGCTTTTTTATGACTTCTATCATTTCAACATATGCTAGAATGGTAAGAACTTCCAAATGAAAAAAAATGAACTAGATAAATCCATACACAAATCCATAACAATAGAAAAAAATGTATTGGCATGATATAATGGAATATACTGCTTTTAAAATAATTAAAGCATGAAATATGTACATGTTGGATTGACTTTTCTTCTCCAACAGACACATTCCTATGCCCAGAAGGCAGTACTGGATCTTGCGACTCTGAGAAGTATCAGCCATATCTGAACTCACAGATATTTCAGCATCATTTGGAACTGATTGCTGAAATACATTTCCTGTTTCATCTGCCTCATACTAGTACCATGTAATAGATAGAGTCTTGGATATTTTGTCTGATTGATTTATTGTCTGGAGCAAATATACTCTAAGAATGCCCAGTATGCTGTGAATTTTGCTCAGCATTCATTCATATTCTTTCTTCTTTTTCAAGATAGGAAGATGTTTGGTTGATCTGCCAAAGTAAACATCCCTTTGCTTCCACTAACCTTCTTGAAGCAATTATATTTTTTTATTTTATTTTTTTTATTTTTACCTTTGTTGACCAGGATAGTCCAACTGGAGCCATGTCCATTTTCAGTGGAGGCCTGGGGAGATAACATCTGAGTTATCAGATACAATAATACAAATAATACAAGAGTACATAAATAGTATTATCAAAGAATACATAGGCAGACATGAGATACACCTGGCTGTAGTCAGGAGAAAATTAACAATAGTTAGTTGGGTTATTCACGTTCATGTTGAGACTTAGCCAGGCTTGTTGCAGTGGTAAAGCCAGTTAAATGCCATATGTTGTTTGAGTTTAGTTTTAAATTGTCCTAGGGAGGAGAGCAAAGTAATATCACCTGGAATTAAGTTCCAGGCTCTGCCTGCAGTGTTAGCAAAGAGGGCATCTCCAGCTGCGTTGTTGATTTTGATTGTCTGAATTAGAAGTTTGTTCGAGGATCGAAGCAGTTTTGGATTGTTGTGGTGGGGGGGGTGGTAATATTTTGAAGGGCTGGTGTGTTATCTGGGTTATAGAGGATTTTGTTAGCCATGATTAGAAGGTTATATTGGATGAGAGTGGGAAGTTCTAGCCACCCAAGCTGTTTTAGGTTGATACAGTGGTGTGTTTTAAAAGGCAGTCCAGTGGCAAACCTGGCAATATGATTGTAACAGGTTGACAGTCTGCTTAGTACAGATTTGTTTAGATCTATTGTGGTCTTTCCTGTCATGTACTTGTAGAGAATATGATGTAGGTAGTTTAGACTTAAGACAGCTATCCATCAATAACTGAGCTGCTGGTAGAATGTCGAGATGTATATATGCACACCTGAACTGGTAAATAATAGTCCAAATTATCTGAACCAACAACTTTTCTAATAAGATTTTTCACTGCTGTAGGACTCATTCCATTTGCCCATGTATGTCATTTCTTTATTTTGATTCTACTTCCTGAATAGGTTACAAAGTACACCTCTATGCATTTTGTTCTATTTTTTCAATATCTTAACCCAATATAAAAAATATCTCAAGCCTTTTTTTTACGTTTAGTAATTCCTTTATGTGACTCCAGTATTTGATTCACCACAGATGTGTAGCTAAGTTGAAATGAAGACTCACTCACCTTTGAATAGTAAACCTTGCACATAGGAAAGCTCATCTCTATACAGATTGTAAACAGAAAAACTTGTATCTAATGGCAATATTGTCTGGTTAACCATTCATTATTATATTACATAACAGCTGTAATTTAAATTCTGTCCTTGTACTGACATAAAGCTCTTCCATCTTCTGAGTAGGTAACATATATACAATCCAAATAATGTCTATGCCCCTGGATTCACAAACCCTCTGTGTAAGACTAAATAAGTCTTACTCGGAGGCTGCAGTTGAATGGTATGACATCAGCGTGCCATGAATATTCATGAGGGCATGCTGACTCAACTCCAAGTCTAACACGGACCGTGCAGGAAAGCAGGGGTAGTGTCCGACTGCCGAGCAGTCTAAAGGTCCACGCCCCTGCAAGTGTCCGAAATGCAAAATGTCAACACACAAGAGCAAGTCCGCTCAAATGTCCATGTACCCAACACCACACTCCCTGACATTGTAAACCCCCAGCACAGTTATAAAAAGTAAAACATTATTTTTTTTTCTAATTCCTGATAAAGCTGTCAGTATTTGCGCACGTGTGCGCGGGTGTGCTCATTGCTTAGCTGCAGTTAGCAATCCCGACATGGAAGAGCATAATAAGGAATGTTTATGCAAATTACGCCAAATAGCAATAGCATAGTGGTAGAGCGTTCGCACAAAGAGGAGGTATTCATGGTTCGAGTCCCACCACTCCCCTTCCTATTTTATGTTCTAAATTAGTATATGAAATAATTCCTGACATATATATATATATATATATATATATATATATATATATGATTAAAATTTTACTAAAAAGCATGTATCAGTGAACAAAATGTATATTTATAAAGGATCCTGACATATAATTGCCCGCAGTTAAGCAGCGCTTTACCCAGCGCAATATAGTTGCCCGTAGTTAAGGAGCGCTTTACCCAGTGCAATAGAGTTGCCCATTGTTAATCAGCGCTTTACCCAGTGCAATAGAGGTGCCCATAACTAAATAGCGCTTTACCCAGCGCAAACGGTTTGCGCGGAGGTGCGCGCTGCGCCAACCAGCACACCGTAGGGCAACGTGGAGCAACGTAGAGCAAAGTTGCCTAAACACAGCCACACCCCCTAGCCTGTCTGGACAGTAGTAAAATAAAATGCAATGACAAGGTTTGTACCCAGGACTCTATGCACCATAATCAAAGTACTGAACCATTAAGCTACAACAGCTTAGGATAAAAAGCCACTGTTAACATACATATACTTATAAATGGTAGATTAACCATTACTAAGCAGGTCTGCAGTCAGCTGAGAATGTTCAAAAATGGCCAATCACAAAAAAGTGCGGGAAATGCAGTATATTTAAGCCCCATAGGCAGGAATACTCACCATAACTGATTGTAGCTCCCATCTGCAGTTAGAGTGGCTGATGCTGGAGAGGATACATGCTTTGGAGCGCAACGCTGGGGAATCAAGGAGTCGAAATACATGGTTTGGCTCCTTGTCCACCGTCATGAATCAAGACTCCTGCAGGGCCAGTTCCAAGGGACGGAGTACAAGGCAAAGGCTTGGAACCGGTTAGCTCATGACCTCACCAGTGTCACAGGCATTCCTCGGACTGGTGAGCAGGTCCATCACCACAATGCAGACCTGAAGAGATGGAAGCAGGACCCACTGAACCAATGGATACAGAAGGCCCATGGGATGCAAGATGCCCCACTACTGAGTAGGTAGCCATGGAATGCAGTATGTAAGACGTGGTCATTTATGTTATATAATGGATAAGTATGTCTCAATATCCCTTCATTTACTTCACAGCTGCAGGTGTCTGTGCTGCGAATCAGCAAGCCTATGCTGATAGGCTGCTAAGGCTGTGCCACCAGGCAGGTTAGTAATTATTCTGCATGTATTGTTATATAAAATAGGTGAGAGAGCCTGAAAGAAAGTGTTGTATCCCAATAATACAGCCATAAAATGCCCTGAATAATTCCTCTGCATGTCCTTTTATATAAAATAAGTCAGAGAGCCAGAAAAAGAGTGTAGTAACCCATTAAGAAAGGTAAAATATGTCTGAAATAATATCTCTGCATGTACTGTCATATAAAATAAGTGAGCGGGCCTGAAAAGGAGTGTTCTAACCTATTAATAAAGGTATAATATGTCCTAAATATGTCTTCCATATGCACTGTAATATCAAATGAAGGAGAGAGCCTGTGGAAAAGTATGTAATGTAATTAATAAAGGTATAAAACCTGGAGTGTGTCTGTGTCGCTTACTTTGAAATGTTGTTGCACCCTTGCATTATACAAATAGTACTGTTTTAATAAGTGCTGGCAACCCACAGTTGGGCAGTCCCATCTAAAGTGGTTGATGGAAGTGCCAGTAGCTGTGAAGCATATATACAGTCCTCAACAGTCAGTTACTGGCTGGCATGCATAAGTAAATCTGGCACACGAGTAGCTTATTAATTAGATCCCCAGAAATGTGAGTGTGCTACACGAAATGTAGGGTTCTGTACAAATCTAACTGAAAATGTCATGTGAACACATGCAGATATGTAGATAAAGAAATATGAATAAAATCAATAAATATGTAGCAGTAACATCTGCATCTTGGACAGTTAGTATGTCGGATATAGGTCAGGGATATAATGAACTAGCCAAACCCATTACACAACCTACTGCATGTTGCCAAGTGTAATAAGACATGTAGGGGATATACACCTGCAGTCAATAGAAATGTAGTGTAGACTAAAAGTACTTATAAGATTTTAATTGAGGTTTCTTTATACACCCTACTATATGTGCATAAACAATGCAATTCTACAACTCAATGGGTATGTGTAATCTCAAAACATTTGTTGGGACATATGTCCTATTGTTCTATAATTATCTGCATTCACTTTGATGCATGTACCCTGTTCAAACACCACAATCATGGTGGCCTGTTTCCACCAATCATCCCTGCATGCTGTTGGAATGTCCACTGTCGTCCAGTATATACATGTGTTATGCTTGCTGTTCAACTGTTGGAACCTTGGTGTTTTGGGTTAATGGGAATATTACTGCATGCTGTTACAACTAACCTGGAATGCCGTTGTTTATGTTGTAATTAAACACACCTAATCACAGAACGTATGGGAAGGCCGGTCCCAGCGGACCCACCTGCCCTCCTCAGCTGGTGAGTGCACCTGGCAACAGCAGGTCTGGTGCCCAGCCCGGGCTCCCCTCCTCCGTTGGTCCTGTGCCACCTTCGGGTGGAAGCTCTACAGGGGATGGGGCTTGTCCTCCCCATGCAAGCATGGGCGGAGAAGGGCCACCTGTCACCATTTGAAGGGTCCGGGCTGTGGTGCATAGGGAGATCCAGCGTTCAGTCGCTGATCCCCTATGCCAGCTCGAGGCGAGAGTGGCACGTCTCACGGGTAAGCCTGCCCATCCTATGCAGCCCCCAGCACAGCCACTCTCGGGGCTGTGAAGGTGCAGTGGCGACTGCCCATGGGTGGGGATCTCAGTTCCACTGTTACCATGTGTGGGCTCATGGGCTTGTGATTTCCAAACACCCATTCTCGTCAATTGTGTTCACCCACCCCATGTGTCATACACTGCCCCTGTATGCGTCTTGTTTGTCTCGTCTGTTCTCCTCCCCAACCTACCTCCCCAAATATACCTACTTCCTCTACCTCACTTTCCACTCTCACCTGAAAAAAAAGGGCAAAAAATTACGCCCCATACATAGCTGCCTATTTCGCACACATGTTCACTGGAAATGTAAACTGATAATTATAATTGGCAGTACAACATACTTTGTTGTCCTCACCCCTCTCCCAGGGGTGGAAGGTTTCAAATTTCACTCCAAATTTTCTGCATATGCACAGCTGTTGCTGGTAAAGAAATGGGCAGGTATGGACCTTCCCTACACCTGTCCTGCACATCCCAAGCTTGTTTTCCTACTGTCTTTCCCTCTTTGCGCCCCCTTTTTCACCACTTTCCTATCTCCCCATTTTTTTTTCTTTCAAACAAATTAGCGTGGGGGTTAGCGGGAGTAAGCACTTTTAAGCAGTAGTGAGTGGGATTAAGCGAGTGTGCGCATGTGTGTGCTTAGCTAAGTATTGCTAGCATCGCGCAAACCTGCACAAACCCACGCAAACCCGCTTACAACTGCTTAAAAGTGCCTTAGTCACGCTGCATGGCAGGGCCCTTATTCTACTGAGCAGCAAAATAAAACACCTCTGTCAGTCTCGAACCCCGGACCTTGGACACACTAGACTGCATGAATTACCACTAAGCCACAGCAGATATACAATAACATGGTGCTGAAATAAATATATCATGCATTACAATGAGTGAATGTAAAGGAAAAATAGGAAGGCCATAACACAAAGCTTGTTCTGTGGATCTTTACCAGCAATTGTTGTGGAATGCATTACATGAGTTTGATATGAGAAGCAGCCATTCTAGCAGCAAATAATGTTACAGAGGCACTTTACAACCCCCACACAGTATCATAGCAGGACAAACAGTGGCATATCTGATTAGGGCAGAGGCCATACTATCTAACTATGACTACTTTTTGGGGATGTCCCTGATTGTGAAACATATTTTAGCTGTGTCCCTCTGAATCCCTCTGAAAAGTACTGACGTCAGTCAGAAAGGTGGGGTATTACACAATGAATACTGACAATAATAACAGTAGACACCGCTTGTACTTCATAAAAGGAGTACTAATCCATATGCACTGCTTCAGTCAAGTCTACACTTACTGTCTCTATTATGTGTAAGGTGTACCTCACTTTTAACTACCTATTCCTGACTCCATGCAAAGATGTATCTGAGTGTTTCATAGGCCTGGCAGAGGCACAAACACACAGGCATATCAGCTATTCTGCTGTTACACACTCTGAAAATAGCTTTGGTAGGACTTCCACAAGCATACCCTTATGTAGGAGTACAACACATAAATACCAAAGGATGTAGCCATGTACTGATAGCAACTGACTGTAACAATACCATTGTACCAGTGATGAAAACACCTGTGGGTTGCACAGACAAAGAATAACAGTGTAACATTTGACTACCATCTGGATGGGTTCATAGTTGGGAACTATGCAGACTATGTATGCAGACAGACCACCTGCCTTGATAAACTAACAGGTACACACCAATCCTTTAAGTCCAGTAAGATAACATTCACACAATAATACATAATGCTCTCTGTATGTCAGCATCCCCCCCACAATTTAAATATACATGTGTGTTTAGGGTCTACCAAGGATGTAGGTAGGCATACACAGTACTGGAATTGTCCAGTTGTCCTGAGAACCCTGTGCTAATGTCAACAATACAAACACAAACCCTGCAGAAGTGAGTACATTAACATTCACAGTATAACAGTTCACAAACAGTTTGTATGGCAGTTAATTATATGAGTAGAAAAGAAACTACATAGTCACATAAATGTTGTGTAAGCATTTGTAGGGGTGAGTTAAACTCTACACTGATAGCTCTGTACTGCAAGTGGCAACAGTCAGGTCTGAGTACAACATGTACATTACTGTCTACACCTCTAGCTTCAGATATAAGAAGTATACCAACCTTCTGACTTACACAACAGTGTCCACAGCAAACAAGCATGGGCCCCACTCTGGAAATCTGAAAGGGCTACGCCTACATACCTTAGCAATTTATAGCATTGGGTTGCTATGACAGTGAGTACTGCAATTACCACACAGCAGGCTGTATGCATTTACCAAATGCTGGGCACCAATTGGTGCAGAGGGCATCACATGCACATGCGCAGATATCTATAAAAGCAGACTGTACTTCCCATCCCCACATGCAATCATTACATTGCACGTGTCAGCAACTCTAGAACTCCTGGAGAGTAGTGACAAACTTTAGTACTTAATAAAGAAATATTTTATTAAGTAAAGAATATATTTACTTAATTATAACCTAAATATATTAATTAAGAAATAAAAACTTAATTAGTAACCAAAAATAAAACTTAAGTAAAAAACTTTACTTAATAAATAAAAAAAAATTGTCAAAGCATACACAGACGGACCTGAAAGTGACAAACAGGTATGTAACAGATTTGTAGTTACCGGCAAGTAGTAGATGTTTATGAATAGTACTGTACATACTCTGAAACATGCATATGTGACAGCAGTAGGTATGTATGCACTGATGCCATGCATAACTACTGCCATGGACAAATTAGTGTGTAGCTGTGTGCAGTGGGACATAACTGTGACATATGTAGCTCAGCATTATATGTCGAACATCTGAACATGTTATCTATGGTCTGTACAATACTGCGTATAATGGCAGTTTGGGGGAGTAGAGCAAACACCTATATAAACTTGGATGTGACAGAGTAAGACATGCATGATAGTCACATAATGTGTAGCTTAGTATTGGCAACTGCTGTACCAGGCTAGTATAGTAATGTTAGCATTTGCAGCTGTATATACTCCCTGTACTATTACTGTATGCACACATGTGACAACTGTCCATGTTGCAGCAAGGCCCAACAGGTCATCTGTGAGGTGTACGGACTTACAACAGTGTGGACCCTGTGTGTATGTATGGCACACATATATGGAGAGATATTTATGTGTCTGATATATTAGCATCTGAACATGTGCATAGAGCAAGGGACATACTACAACTGTTTGTGAAGGGTGGACATTTATATGTTGGTGCAGGTTGTTATGTGCATATTTATATGTAGGTTGTAGTGTGTGGCAAACAAGACAGCATACAGTGCTGGCATATGACATGTGGTGTTTAAACGCCGTGGGTATGATTAGGTAGGTTTTTAGTCTTCCAGATAGGGGGTCCTGCTAAAGATACATGGGCTGAGAATACCTTCCATGTATTCTGCACAAGACTGTGCAATATCATTACATAAATGCATCCCCTCTCAATCTTTGCATGATTGATATGCCCACCATGAAAGGTGGACTGTATATGTGCCTATATGTATATCTATATGTACACCAATGGATGTTCATATTTACGCTCAAGCTCAATGTTGTAAACGTATTGCCATCCCTTTTGTTAAAAACCCTGTACCCATGAACTACCACATAGATGGTAGTCTACTCAACACCGAAAGTGTGATAAGAGACTACGGGACACAGGTGGACAGTAGTGTCCCTATTGATAATCACAGTGCCACACTAGTCATGTAAACTGAGTACAGTCCACATGTCATCAGAAAAGGTGTGTCATCCATGGAAAAAGAGGTCAGTGTTCCACTGTACTCATCAGTCATAACACCCATCATAGAGTACATTGGCCCTATTGGTATGTACCTCAGATGACATCCACAGCGACTGTAGACGCCAGACACATACCTCACAAAGAGTATTACCAGACTCAAACAGATGCCCTATGCAGACTGTCTTACAAAACCACAGCTACACTGTGTCACATACCGCCTACCCAGAGGCAACCTCTGCCTAACATACAAAGCTATGCCAAACCCACAGGTGTTGGACATGCTCCATATAAACAGATTAAACTCCATACAAGCTACACACTGTACTGATCTAAACCCTGTAACGTCAAAAAGCAGAACATGCTGGAGTGGTACATTATCATCTCAGACACATACCATACTCTGGAACTAACTACCTATCAATAGCAAATGAAGGTCCTCATTAGAAGTTGTCATGAATAATCATGATGATTGGATGTGAGATAGGAAACACAACCCGGGAATCACCTCTGTGGCTCTGCATGACAGGGGCACATGAACCTACATTACATGAGTGTTGAAGAGCAGAGTACCATATGGCTAGGCTTCCATAGGCCCTATGGATAATAGCCTGTTAGCTACCTAGGACCCGATACACACACGCATGTACTTGTTGCATTACTTGCTATGTGAGGTTGACTGGGAGTGATGGTGAATGTGTAGGCAAATGTGTCAAAGTTGTGTATATGTGTGATAGCCTAGTGGGAAACTGTGTATATCATGGTATGTAGTGTTGTAGCTCTAATCCCAGAAAAAGATACATATGCTATTGCTAAGCAGGAAAAGCAGTATGGCATACGGTGTGACGTAGTCCCATGGTGTTGACCGGAGTGTGCCATTGTAGGTTAAAGCAGTACGTGTATGCTTATTGATTGTTAACACCAGTGAATACAAATCCCATATGAACTGTGGTACTACCTGAAGCTGTAGGCCTAAACAGCACAGTATGGTTTATATCCACATTGCTTGGAAACACTGTTCTGTTTGTTACCTCTAGTCCTCACACATTACATACCTCAGGCATGAGGTTTTGTAGGTGCTGACACACAGTACTCTATGGTACACAGGTAAAACTAATCTGGGTTGCCATACCTTTCTGTCTTGTAGGTATGTCTGATGTGTGTGTGGGTATGTCTGTAACATGGCCTTGGTGGTATGTGTGTCACATGATATAAGTGCATATCTAGCAACATGTATAGTGTAGTACAGTACTATGCCACCTATAGTGATGAATGTGCACATATGTTACTGAGTGTTTTGCTATCAACAAGTAGTGTGGTGTACTGGTAGTACTGTAACTGTACTTTACATTCATTTCAATGGATGACAAATGTCTACATACATTAGCTTCATATACACCTCCTGTGGCTAGGTGGTGCATTGTGTCACATACAGTGTGCCATGTACTGTTGTATAGTCTTACATACTGGTTTCACTCTCTTGCTGTGCAGAACATGGTTTGGTATATAGTATGTGCCAGGCACTGTCAGGCAGTTGTGGGCTGAGCAGTCATATGTGGTATTAAAAGTGTGTATCTACTGACAGCCAATAGGTTGCTATATATGGAATTTCATTGATGTCTGTACTTTAGCATGTTAAGTGTGCCACATGACTTGCTCACAATTACTGTTTTATTGTCTTCCAGGGATATGTCTCACAACAGGAAACCTGCCTATTCCCCTGAGGAGGAGGAAGTAATCTTTGATGCCCTAATACATCATCACAACCTGCTGTTCTCCAGATCCAGCCAGGAACAGCATGGGCGCACTGCACTGCGGCAGGATGTTGTCCATCGGGTGAATGATGTAGGCTTGCATAACTGGACTTATAAGCAGGTACGCCATCACTGCAGTGATTTAATCAGACATGTCCGGCAGCATGCTTCCGATGTCCACAGACAACAGCTTGCCACAGGTGGTGGTGCAGCAACATATCCCCCCTCACCAAAGTGGAAGAGCTGCTCCTCAGCATGGTGGCTCCTGGCCAACCAGTACAACAGACATGTGTCATCATGGAGGCCAGAGTCACCCAGCACGTAGATACAGAGCATGCAGGTAATATGGCATATCTGTAGACTACTGTTAGCTCAGTTGTTAGAACATGCATTTATCAGATGTGTACCATGTATTCAGAAGATATGGAGCCTGGTGTCATGCAATACTGATAATTTGGAACATAATTTGTATGCCTGTGACTGTCACCTCTTGTACTACTGTAAAACTGCAAACACACAGCAGCAATGCCATAGTTGTTGACACTGACAAACTGTCTCATATCCTTGTAGGTCCCTCTGGTGTGATAGCAAGACAGCAGACCCATGCTGGTGAGTGTTCTACATTTAAAATAGCATATAACATGTGCATGTCATAGGAGACTTGTAGGCCATATACACATGTAAAACACCTACACATAATGCATGCTTTGCATGTTCTCTGTGGGGCTATGCACATCCCAGTAACATGAGTAGCTGCCTCAAACACATGCAATACACAGAGCATCCCAACCAATTGTGGTACACTGTAGGGGACATTGTATAGACAGAGTCAATACACATGCACACAACATACACCACTTTGTCATATGCAGTAAGTGTTAATATGATACACATGGCATATGTAGACACCTGCTGTAAGGTCATACTCCAGTATCCCAAATGTCATCAACACAGCACACATACTATACCTGAGGGGTAGAGGCCTATCATGGGGTGGTGTGACACGCTTCAACACACAACACAGTCATGTTAGGCAATGTTCCCTATTGAACATCTTACATACCCATGTAACAACTGGCTGTGAAATGGTTAATGTAGTCAAAGTGGTGCAGGTCAGGTACAGCAAGATAGTTGCCAGTGTGACATAGATTAGTGGCCTTGAGTGACCACATGATGCTGCCTGATGATGGCTCATGGTACTACACATCCAGTTACAGTAACTACAGTACTACACATAGCATTCATTGCTATACACCTGACAGCTGTGTGCATCTGGCCATGGTATGTATACCTATGAGTGATGGTGCACAGGACATTGGAAAGTGTTTCAGACTTGTACAGCAATGTTGTGTCCATGTACACATTGTGTTCCAGGGTGAGGCCAATCATTGAACAACACACATGCATCAATGACATGTATACTGTTATCCACAAGGACTCTCTACGCTCGCACTGCATGCTGTTGAGCAACACACATCCTGCATGCTGACACGTGTGATAGGACTCTTTGGCTTGTGATACTGTACTCCACCATCAACCACTAATGAATATGTTCCGTATTGTTGGTGTGTGTGTGTGTGTGTGTGTGTGTGTGTGTGTGTGTGTGTGTGTGTGTGTGTGTGTGTGTGTGTCAACTTGACTGAGTAGTGTATTTGTGTGCATGTGTTCATGCGTGCATGTGTGTATGTGTTCATGTGTGCATGTGTGCATGTGTTCATGTGTTCATGTATACATGTGTGCATGTGTGCATGTGTGCTAACATCCTGTACAGATTGTGAAGTGGGTTTCCTGTCTTCCTCTCACAGGTGCTGAGGTATTGTTGGATGAGTGCAGTGGGGAACCTGATGTCACTGCCACAAATAGTGGACATGATGACACATGTGTAGTGGCACAGGCAGGTTTGTCAGGGTCTGTCGTTGGTCCGCCAATTGACAGTACACAGCTGTCCACCCCATCTATGTGCACATTCATACTGCTGATACATCCCTCAACACCAATGGCCTTAGCGGAGGAACAGCATACAGTAGGCATCAACCAGAATAGTGTGGTATCTATGGCACATGCAACCCCACACAGCAGCCATACTCAGACACCTGGAATGGTACCACATAGGCATATCTCCAGGGGTTCTCGTGGGAGCACTGCTGGTCGTAATGCCCCTGGCAGATGTGCCCTCACAGGTCTCACAACCTCAGGTATGTTCTGGGCTGTAATGCAGGCACAGGCACATATGGAGCGGTACACCAGGCAGGGACTAAGGGTGCAGAGGGCTCACAACATCGCTATCAATGACAGTATCCGTGACCTTGACGGTGCCATCCGTAATTACACCGAGGCCATTGATAGACGTTGGAGGGAGACACTAGATGTCCTCCACAATGTAATGTCCATGTGCCAGGACAATGCAGGATGGCTGAGACATCGACGTGGACATATGCCAGCAACACAATCAGCTTGCAGTCATCGCAGATGACACACAAGTCCCAGCCGCTCCCATAGTGGCAGTACCAGCCCCAGCAATGTTAGGACTGGGCTGTCAATAGACCGTCCTAGACGACCACATGCATGTGGCTCTGGCCAGTCCCAGCAGGGACATGGGTCCAGTCGACATCCCTTTGCCTCTGAAGATAGTACTCAGTCTGGCTTAGTACCCGATACTGTCCGTGGCACCCCTGGCAGGCACAGGTACTGTGTCCTTGGCAGGAGACAGTGATCTGTACAGCCTGGCAGGTACAGTCCGTGGCTGTCCTACAACCTCCTGTATTTGGCAGCCAGACACACACACATAAACCAAACACCTAGGGCTAACACATACACACACACATTACACCAACATTGACCCATACTGTACTGTTGCCCCCCCCCCACACACACACACACACACACACACACACACACACATACATGTCGATTGGATGGGTCATCGTCGGGCTCTGGCAAACCAATAACACACACTGTGCATATGATGAAACTGTGCCACCTCCTGTCATCTGTGACAATGATGCAGGAACAGGCTTACATGGTGCTGATGCACAGGGTGACCTAATAGCAGTGTAGCAATGCTAGCATGTTGTCAACAGCAAAGTGTACTGATATCCTTGTAGGTATATCTGAGCAGGCATGATGCATTAAAGCTATGATTATCAATGTAGTATTGTTTACACCAGTGTTAATTCCAAGAATGTATTGTTCACCCATGTGCCACTTGGCTGATGTGTGCGGTACTGGCAGCATGTGTTGGTGAGTGGATGGTACGTGTGTGATGTGTGCAGCACAGATTCACAGGTGTACATCTGTGAACATGGTAGAGGTGCACTGTCTGCATGTATGTGCATAGTGGACACATGGGAAGGGTGCATTGCCCTGTATTACACAGAGTTAACACTTCATATTCCTTATTGGTGGCCAGTATGCATTTTACTACACATATGTTACAACTTGGGTACACATGTGTGCATGACATGGTTTGACACTATGCTGTGGGTGATACTGTTTATATCGGTCATTGGTTTGCATTCTGGTAGTATACATAACCTCAACAGCCTGATTTTACCCAATCGTTAGATGATGGCTTGACAACTGACACACAGATGTAGGATACACAGTAGCATTTGAGTCCTTCCGGTACTATACTATACCAGTAACCAGTGGTATTGCCCGCCACCCATTCCTGGGGCCACTCCTGTTTGGCATGTAGCCATCCTAGGTACAAGCAAACACACTATGGATATGTACGTCCAGATCTGGTAATGCATACAGTGGCCTACAATGCATTCTCCGGATGAGACACATCCTCCACAAGGGTATCATACAGACAGATACCTGTTGACCACCCCATGCTGTAAAGCTATAAGCCAACTATAGCATAGTCATCCACATTTACTATACATAGTATCCTGACAGTACCACATTGGTAGTAGCCCACAACATGTAGCAGGGGTACCAATGTGTACATACAGCCACATGTTATGTCATCTGTCCTTTGGTATTCACATTTCCAAAGGTATGCTGATGTCCCTCAGTGCATCACAATAAGCAAGAAGGGGTCTGTATGCATATCCACGGAGGTGTTGTACACCTATAATGAATGGCCATTATTGACGGACTGTGTTGTGTTTGAACATGTCTGACATATACTCCAGGCATGAACCCTCACTCACACTATTCTATAGAAACTGTCATGGGTGTGTGTGACACAGATGACCTAGGCCACAGATCACTACAGTGGTTGGCCTTGCCACATACATACATATGTGACCTTAGGTCTGAGAAGCAGCAGCACAGACTGTCAATGGTAACAGATGTATTCGTGTAGAAAGCAGGCTTCACACCTATGAACTAATTGAGGTCACATGTACATATATGTATTTGCCACACAGATAACAATTGAGGTCACATGTACATATATATATTTGCCACACAGATACCTGAAGTGTGCAATGCACATACTGTTGTTTTACTGATATGTCATACAGTTGTAAAAGCAAAACCCACAACACATTAACCAACAGTGTCACACACACACACACACACACACACACACACACACACACACACACACACACACACACACACACACACACACACACACACACTCAGCAATTGCAGGATTTAAACCCCTACCTAACTGTTATGATACTGGAAAGGTAAGCATTAACACAACACGCTATATGCTTTACTGGGCGTTTTCATTTCCACTGCTGTATTTCTGGGATACTGACATCATCAGACTTGCCAAAGAGGAGATTACCTCTTTGAATGAGTTTTCCCAGTCTCCAAAAAGGGCACTTCTCTCAAATGAAATCACACACACACACACACACACACACAGCAATTGCATGATTCAAACCCCTACCTAACTATGTTACAATTCTAGAGTGGCACGCATTAACACACTGTGCTATATGCTTTACTGGGTGATTTTATTTCCACTGCTGTATGTGTGGGATACTGACATCATCAGACTTGCCAAAGAGGAATTTACCTCTTTTAATGTGTTTTCCCAGTCTTCCAAAAGGGCACTCCTCTCAAAAGGAATCACACACACCAGCCCCACACACACTGAGCAATTGCAGGATTTAAACCCCAACCTAACTATGTTATGATACTAGAGAGATATGCATAAACACGATGCGCTATATGCTTTACTGGGAGTTTTTATCTCCACTGCTGTATTTGTGGGATACTGACATCATTAGACCTGCCAAAGAGGAGTTTACCTCTTTTAATGTGTTTTCCCAGTCTCCAAAAAGGGCACTCCTCTCAAAGGGAAACACACACACACAAGACTCACTCCTCCAAAGGCAGGGGACCTGTCTGGTGGACCCCAGCCTTAAATAAGCTATACAACAAAAGGCGGGGGCTACTACATGATAGAGCACAATCCCAAAAAGGGAAGGCATCTCTGATCAGTACTAGCAAGAAGCTATGTTCACTCATGAATTCATCTAAGACCCGCTTCGAAAGGTAAATTGCACCAGACACGAAGGACAACCACAAGGCCTTCTTTAGTTATGTCATGAACCTGGGTGCCAACTCCCAGATATGCTGTGAGTTACTGCAAAATGACAATACATACACTGAACCCACAGACATTGCCAACATCCTGGCAAACAGGTTCAGTGTAAATGTCACCCCCCATCCCCTCTAATGAGCAAATGTCCATCTGAACAGAGTGTAGCCACCCTGACATCACAGATGATCAGATGAGTGCTGCCATCTCCAAAGCAGACAACACAGCTTCAATGGGACTGGACGGTGTCCTGGCCTGCATCTTACACAAGCTTCATGATGAACGTAACCCTCACATGAAGTCACTGTTCAATATCAGACTTACTACAGGATATGTACCCGAGGAATGACATAGAGCAACAGTGGTCCCGCTCCACAATGGTGGTGCCACATCGGACCCCGGACACTATTGCCCTATAAGCCTATCTAGCCTGGTCTGCAAAGCTATGGAGCGTATTATCATGGAACTCATACACACAGACATCGTGAACCTACAGACACTGGTTCCTACACAATTCGGCTTTGTTGTGGACAGATCTTGCCTCTTGAACATGGTCAACTTCTTTAAACAGTTACCAGGTCCATAGACGTAGGAAAGGTAATCCACACAGCCTACCTGGACCTCGCAAAAACCTTCAACACAATACCCCACTCAGGCATCATACATAGGCTCACCAGCTTAGATATCGACACATATGTCACTAGATGGATTGCTAACTGGATCAGGGCTAGCACCTACTTGGGAAGTATTGCAGGTGCCATGTCTGACTCTGCACCAGTTACACGTGGCATCCCACAAGGCTCAGTCCTGGGACCTCTCTTGTTCAGTATATATTTCTCTGATGTACAGGCTAACACAGGAGGAATATGGCTGACCATGTTCGCAGTTGACTGCAAGCTGGGTGCCATATTTGACTCTCCACCTGGCACAAGCATCCCCCAAAAGGGTCTCACAGAGATGGATAACTGATGCCAGAGCCATGGCCTACAGCTAAATGCCATTAAATGCATAGTCATCCCCTTTGGGAATAACAAAGTGCCCACACATTACCACATAGGTGTTAATCCATTAAGTACGGTAGAAGTTATTAGGGATTTGGGGACACGAGTAGTTAGTAATCTCGCCTTTGACAATCACGTTGCCTAAGTGGTTAGACAGACCTTCTATACAGCCCACCTTATCCCAAAAGGTTTCACATCTAGATCAAGTAAAGTCATTGTGCCCCTATACTCATCAGATCCATGATTGGATACAATGCCCCATTTGGGATGTACCTTACCCGACACCTGCAGCAACTGTAATGGCCGCAAAAGTACCTCACCAAGTGGATCTAGGGACTCACACAGATGCCATGTGCAGTTCGGCTAAAGTAACTCCAGCTCTACTCAGTCGCTTACCGCCTACTTGGATGCGATCTGTGCCTGTTGTTTAATGCCATGTCCAACACAGAATTAATGGACATGCTCCACCTCAGGATATCCGGATCCCTTAGAGCTACACGCTCCAGGGACTTAAACCTCAGCACAGATATTAATAGGACATGCTGGAGGGACACATTCATATCCCAGAGGTTCCCCTCACTCTGGAATGGGATCACAGTCCTGCATAGGCAGAGCCCCCCACTGACCCTCTACAGGTGACATCTTGACGAGTGGATGGGTGATCGTATGTTTACCCCTGGGATCTCTTCTGGGTCCCTGCTAGACAGAGGCACAATAAACTAAATGTAAAAGGCCTATCTTGTGTGACCTACTATTCACAGGCACAGTCTAGTAATCTAATAGGGCTGGGAAAGCCAAACACACTCTGGCTAGGCTTATAAATGCCCTAGGGCAGATAGCCTAGTATCAACCTATGCACCTATGGTAATGTTCGGGATGCACATTGTTTATTGATGATACTGACTGCAGGTTTTTTTACCTTCTTTGCTTTCCCACTTTCTACGAACAACCTAAGTATCTGCAGAACATATTTTATTATGACAGGGTTCCAACATATTATATATGTGTCTGTTGTCATATAACTGTGTGCACAAGATGGATTGGTGAATAGTAGGAGGTTCCTGGGTTAACACATGCAACTGCCGGATATGTGTGGCCCACTGCTGTACTCAGACATGGCCTAAGTGTGTGAGCATGCCCAGTCTGTCCTTTCAGTGTTTTGTTGCCTGACATTTGTCTCATTTATTCGTGTGTGAGCATGCTCAGTGTGACCTTTGAGTATGTTGCTGTCTGAAGTCCACTACATTTGTTGATGTGTGTGAACATGACCAATATTAACATTTATACTATATGTGTGTTGAAAATCAGGTTCTATTCTTACTGCAGGGCTCACTTTTGTGTCATAACTCGACAGGGATTATGCTGTGCCTGCAAGGTTTCGAAGAGATACTTTGCATAGACGTATCAACATTTCTTCATACAGGCTGACCAGTGAAATACTGTCATGGTTTAGTGGTTCAGTACTATGACTGTAATGCACAGTATCCTGGGTTTGAGGCCTGTCACTGCTTTATATTTTCATACTGAGCAGACCGGACTGCTTAAGGGCCAGTAGAGCATATATGAGCATGTTGGCTTTTGTTCAGCTATGCCCAATGTAGACCAAGCTTGTCCAACATTGCTCAATGTTAACCAACATTGCTGAACGTTGCCCAGTATTGTTCAACATTGACCACAGTTGTGCTATTTTTAGTGTGTGCAATTGTTTTACATATACTAAATGGTGGTGAAAGCTGTTTAGCACTGCTTTATATTGCTTAACACGTCAATCATGCCTCAGGTGGTGCTGCAGGGCTGCCTATGTCGGATGCACATACTGCACTCCCTATACATGTTTGAAAACAGGCAGTGTCAAGTTATGCATCCCTTTTACTATATGTGCAAGTCAGACAGAGGTATCATTTCCAAGGTTCCTACTGAGCCAGTGTATGTGCTATGCGTTGCCTCTTTGCCAAGGCCAAAGCATACTGGGTACGCCTCCTTCTGCCTACTGGGGCAGGCTCAGGTTGTTCCTCCTCTGAGTCACGCTCTGCCTGTGATGGCCTTGGCAATGGTGGGGGGCTGTTTGGCCCGGGCCTATGCTGCTCCTGCTGCAGCTGTTTTCGCAGGATCATACTATGTAGCATAGCACATACCATGACAATTTGGGTACATGTAGTTGGTGAGTACTGCAAGGCTCCACCAGATGTGTCCAGGCACCAGAACTGTGACTTGAGCAGCCCAAACACATGCTCGATTATATTTTGTGTTTGTGCGTGTGCCTCATTATGGCGTTCCTGTTCAGGTGTGTGTCTGTTTCTGATGGGTGTCATCAGTCACGGCTCCAGTGCATAGCCAGCATCCCCCTCTAGGTGACCATGAGGGATGTCCCCATTGACAAATGTCTGGTACAGCTGTGTCAGATGCCAGATATGGGAATCATGGTAGCTTCCAGGGCAGCCAGCACACACATTCAGTATTATGCCCTGGGCCTCACACACAACCTGGCAGTTGATGGAGGGGAAGCCCTTGCGGTTAAAGTAGACCCTACCCCGCTCACCGGCTGGTGCTTTGATGCATATTTGCATGCAGTCTATTGCACCCACTACCTCAAGGTATTCCGCTATTTGCTGGAAGAGACACATATTGTTGGCCAATACCTCACGGGAATTGGGGAAATATACATGATCACCGACATGTGCTGACATGGCATCCAGGAACTGGTGCAGTACCCTGGATGCTGATGCCTGTGATATCCCCATCATATCACCAGTTGGTCTCTGGAAGGTACCTGTTGCTAATATTCTTAGGCCAACACATACCTTGGTTTCCACTGGGATGGGTTCCCCTTTGTTGGTTCTGTGTGTGAGGCATGGCCTGCACAGCTCAACAATTTGCTGCGAGGTCTCTGTCCACTCTATAGCGCTCCACTATCGCCGGCTCATGTAGTCCCTGATAGGTTACCCTGGGCCTGTACACTCTTCTCCATCTCCTCACTGAGGGTTGTCCAGCAGCATTCGCATTGTCACCACCCTCAGCATGTTGCATATGTCGCCTTGTAACAGCAATGGCAGCCCCTAACATTTCTTTGTCTTAGTACAGCTTTTTCAGTTTTCACTTCTATTAGCTTACTGCAGTGTTGCAGTGTCTCTGAGAGAAACATAGTGGAATGTCGTTTTCAGAGTTTTAAGTGCTGGGCTGGGCTGGGCTAGTGTACTGCCTGTGTAATTGCCTGATTCTGATTGTTTTCACCTGCTAGCTCTGCTAGTACTTCCTGGTTAACTTCCTACTATTTGTTGTGCTTCCTTTTCCCTTTCTGTTTCCTCAGGGGGGCAGTGCCATGCACACAAGTGCAAACACGTGCACACCAGCTCACACGCGTGCACACATGCTTACACGGACTAAAACTTGCTTATTCTTGCTAAAATGCACGCATACTGGCGCAAACGCACTTACACAACTTTAAACAGCTTTAGACATGCTTACACTAGCTTAAACGCATGCACACAGGCATACACGCGCGCACACAGTCTTACTCGGATAAACAGGCGTGCACCCACGCACAGACACGTTGCAAGCACTTCATCAAGAAACTTTAGTGTTATCCACGGCATACACCTTCAATTTCTTGCCTTTAGCTAGGCTACATATTGACACACCTCTTCCAATGATGTGTAACTGACAGCAGATACATGCCACTCTGCTCCAGTGAGCTTCACTTCTTTCATACATACCCCCCTCATGATGTCACCTATCTTCTACTCTGTTACTCCCCTTATCCTACTCCTACACTCCACTGACTGTGCTCATTTGCTATGTAAACTTGGGATTCACTATCCTAACCCTCATTTGCATAGGATTGCCTACTAATGCTTGGTTACATCTCTTAGACTGAGCTTCCCCCCTTAGCAACCTCTACTCGGTAGCCATGTTGTCTTCAGCCTGCCATTCCCTTGCATTGTAAATTAAGAATTACAAAAAAATCCACATTTGTGGAGTTTAATTATTGGTTTTCTGGTTTTTAGAGCACAGCGCATTTGCATGGCGCTGCGCTACGCTTAAACACCTGAGATCGAGATAAAAAAATATATTTTATTTTTATTTTGCATCGGTGAACATTGCCAATGGCCGTATTTTTGGCCATTGGCATGCTTCCTCAATTGGATGCATCCTTTTTTTGGAGCTGTCATGGCTCCGTTTTGCTACTTGCAGAACCATACTCAGTTGTCAATGGAGTACATTTCTGCAAATAACACTACTCTTACTCGGACAGGTTTGGGTTTCCTGGATCGCAAATTTACCTCATTTGCATAGCTTTCGCCTGCAATTGAGGTAATTTGCATATCCAAGCCCTGTCCGTGTAAGACTCATTTTAGGAGCTCTGTTGCATGCCCCTACCGGCTGTTCCTAGATCACACGGCGGACATGTTGGCTGCATGGAGTCTTACTCTACTCTTAGACTCTTTGCAAGCCTTCGTGAATCTGGCCCTACATCTTTCTCCGTAATGTTTTTTCAGATTCATGTAGGTATGTTCTACTCAGGATATCATATATATATATATATATATATATATATATATATATATATATATATATATATATATATATATATATGCACTAATCTACCTGGTATATGCTGAATTTGCACCATCCTTTGTAGTCTTTTTGCAGCTTTATGAAAAAAGTTCTTGCATGTAATTTGAACTAACTTGTAATCCTATCCAAAAAGTAACTCTGTTACTTTCAATATAAGAACACAATTGCTGACAAATAAAAACTTGGATAAAACTTCCTTTACAGTTTCAGTATAATATGCTTCAGTATCAATCAAAGTTCTTCAACCATAAGCTGTTACTGTTCTTTCTTCCAGTACAACTGCACCAAGGCCTTGTTGACTGTCATCCATTTGCAGGGCAACGGATTGTGTCACATCACAGGATTCAAATGCAATAGCTTCTGTAACTATTTTAAGCAGTTCAAACCTACTGTCCTGTTCCACTGAGCAAAACCAAGCATTAGCAATCTGATACAACTTTCCGAGAACTACCATTATGTATGATAAATTCAGAATGAACTTGAAAAGACACTACTCTATACCAAGGAATTGCATATGAGATTACTTAATATAAGGTTTGGCATGCTCACTGTTGTTGTTCTGACTTACCAGGATCAAGTTTAGGACCACATAAAGTCAGCATGTGACCCACATGCTTGAGAATTGACAAAAGAAATATAATGCTTAACATTTGTTCAACTTTAATCCACTGAATCAGTGCATCCAGTATGTCAATAAGGCACAGATTATGTTCTTCTTTGGCAAAGTCCCAAATCAGAAGATCATCAGTTATCACATTCTTTTCAATGGATCTTTGAATGTATGTATTCTAACTCCCAATGGTTATACCCTGAGCCTTCTGAGAAAATCAAGTGATATATTTTGTTTCTATCAAATGTACATATCAAAGGAAATATAAACATTACTGCAGATGTGTAAATGTCAGGCTATTCAGTACAAATTAGTCTTCGCAGTGATTATGTTCAAAGGGATCCAGATTTTAAATTGATTTTATAAATCACAACAAACACAATGAATATTAACTTCTGTAGTGTTTTGTAAACAGTTTACAATACCCCCATAACCATTTAAGTTATATTTACTATGGCATTGTTTTCATCCAGCTATAAGCATTTAGCTTCAGAGCATTGTTAGGTCATGAAGAGATGGTATAGTCGAGCCCTTACTGACATGACTGTATATCAGAAGGTGAGCTGATAACTAAACTCAGTTTGCAAACTTGGATAACATCAAACATGGAACATTATATTGGATATGAGACAAATATATGTTTAAAATGAGAGGGCCTGATCCTGATTCCAGAAAGACCCCACTCAATGCATTTTTAACTTTATGGAAAGCTCCTCTTACTTTAATTATGTGGGTTCTGTCAGTCAAATAATTTGCTGTCTTATAGGTTCATAGGGGATTACTAGGCAAATGGCACAAGAGGCTTTACAAGCCTAGCAAATGATACCCAGGATATGACAATATTATATCTTAATTCCCCAGATATGGGATAGGGTAGTATCAGGGTAGTGGGTCTTTGAGTGATGGAGCACTGAGTCATTTTACAGACTGCCTGTACTCATAAGGGACACAGACAGTACCCCAGGAGTGAATTTATGGTTCCACATCCATTTAGTCAAATTATTTTTGAGGAGAGTGAGAGATAGGCCTTGTTTTATGAAGACGGTAAGTTTATTCCATAGACAAGGAAGCCTTTGGCATACAGATACTCTCTCTCTCTCTCTAGCAAGTTCTGTTAGAGTAACAAATAAGGTTCAAGTCCATGGAATGTATAACCCTAGTATAATTTTTCTTCCGAATAGTTAACATTTTCATCAGGGCTGGATCAGGGAATGCCTTGTAGGTCAGGCATAATTCATCTCTCAATTAATGATATGAGATGGGGTAAAGGGATAGGGACTTTAGTCAGTCTGCATAAGACATGTGTCTTACTCTTTGTATTTCTTTAGTGAGAAATCTCTGGGGCCAATCCAGTTGGTGTAAGTGCCTGGTTAGGTAAGTACAGAAGGGAACATTGTACTCAATTATGGGCCTAATGAGGGCCAAGTACAATGGCACTATGACCTACTTTGATCTTGATGCCATGCCTTTACTTATAAGTAAATGGTCAAAGTTTAATTTACTATATATCTGTGTTCCTAGATCCCTCACTAGTGGGTCTACTTTTAGGGGTGTACTATCAATATTATAATTTGCAGAGATAGTTGATTTACTGAAGAATATGATTACACATCTTTTAGCATTTAGTCTCAGACCATGCTTTTGGCAATAGTCTTTTGTCTGTTTTAGGCCTGTTTGTAGGATGTCAAAATCATTTGAGGATTCAGTGATTGCTCCCAGTTTACAATCATCAGTGAACTTGGTGACCCAGAGGTCCCTAACATTGGCCTTCACTTCAGAGAACTATATACCAAGCAGAAGGGGTCCCAACACTGAGCCCTGTGGGACGCTGCTAGCTAACAGATTTTTATCGGAAGTGGATTCACCAATCCGGGCAACATGTGTCCTGTCAGTAAGCTAATTTGCTATCCAGCTGATGATGTTGGGGTTTATGGCTAACTCATTAAGTTTAGTTATTCTCCCCAAGTGGGAGATTGTATTGAAAGCTTTGGCCATGTCTAAATAAGTGGTGCATACCATTTTACCCTCATCTATGGCCCTACTGTTTTTCTCGAAGAATTCTACCAGATTGAGCAGGCAAGACCTCCCTTTGTGACAAAGCCAAATTGGGTCTGGTCCTGTGTTTGGAGATTTCCTATGCTGTTATTAGTCAGGTCCACGATAATTCTTGCCATGGTTTTGAAGATAAGAATGGTCAAGCTTATGGGTCTGTAGTTCCCTGGGTCAGTTGATGCCCCCTCCTCCTGTAGATGAATGACTGTTGCAGGCAATCCATTCCTCTGGGATAAAGCCCATCCAGAGGCTGTGGTTAAAGAGGGTTTCTAGTGGCCCTGATAGATTCTGTTATAAGCTATTTAACAAGCATACTGGAATGTTGCTGTGACCCATGGAGGCTGTGTTTTTAGCTTTATCAAGTGCAGTAAGGACTTGTTCCCTCATAATGACTAGAAGGGGGATGGTTGCAGGCATTTTTCTGGGTGGTAGGAGGTGATGGGAGGCTGAACTTGTCAGTCAGCAGGTTTGCTATAGTTTCAGGCTGGGTGTAAGTATTGTCATTCATGATTAACTCAGCATATTGCTGAGTGTTTCCCCTGAGGCTACGAACATAATTAAAAAAAGTTTTATGTTTATCTTTCATCTGGGAGGTAATCTTTTCCTCGTACTTTGCTTTGACAGATTTGGCTAGCTCTCTAATTTGATGGTTTAGACTGGTGAGTGTCTTTTTGCACTGTTTTTTCTGTTCCTTCATGCCTTTGGAGAGGATTTTTTTTCCTTTTGTTGAATAGCTTATTAATGCAGAGGTCCACTGGAGTGGTTTCTTTTTGTCAGTAATCATAGTTTTGAGTCAGGCAGGTACTGCCTCCTTTATGCAGCTTTGAATGTGGTTGTACAGTGCTTTTTGTGTACAGCTCAGAGTAGGCCTCAGTGTCATCCATGTTTGAAGGAGCTTGGAAGTTTTATAAGTCGTCACTTCATCTGAGGTTATTCACCTTAGCAAAGTTCTTAACAGGTATGGCATTTCATGGGGGTCCTAACTGACATCATAGTGAATAACAGTCAGTTTAGCGAGCAAGGCAATAGTACCTGCATGAGGGATTGTATCAAATGATTTGGCAAGATCAGAAAAGGCAGCATAAATTAAATGAATATTGTCCATGATCTTATGGACTTTTACAAAGAATTTTACAGGGTTAGACAAGGTATGTCATTGACAAAGCCAAACTGGTTTGGGTTAAGGACAGAGATGTTTCCTATATCTGTATTAATAAGATCAGCTATGATTTGCTCCATAGTCATACATAAAAGACTGTTGAAAATAATGGATCTATAATTGCATGGCTCTCTGGTAGAGCCACCCATGTGCAGAAGGATCACACTGGTAATTCTACAAACATCAGCTAGGTAATCTGCAGACAGGCTGAAACTGAAAATGTTTATGAAAGGCACCAACAGGCTATACTTAGCTCTGATAAGCAGGCAAATCTGCACATTATCACAATCTGTGGATGTAGTGTTTTTATTTTTCAACAGAGTTGATACAACTTGACTTGCAGTAATTTTATGGCAAACATTTAGGGCATAGGTGGAGTAACTGAATGGATGGGCATACTGAAGTTGGAGCTAAATTTTCCTACTTGGATCTGAATTATGCATTTGGGATCAGAGTGGGGAATGCTATTGTTCATAAGATCATGACAGGTTTGGGTGTTATTATTAACCTTCTGATATAGGTAAGAAAGGACTTATAGCTTACCTTTGATGAAAATGCCTACCCTGCGTTCAAACTCAGCTTTATATCCTTTAGTGGCACACTTAAGACTTTTGCTAGCCTGTTTCAATGCTTAGTTTAGGTGGGTAGATGGGTGTATAGTGTATGAATTGCTAATTTTCTTTTTTATTTTTTTGTTAAATAATGTATTGATTCCACTATAAGGGTATATTAAATTTCTCAATCAACTTGGAGCAAATAAAGATGGACTTCTCAATGCAGCTGTTTAAGAACATATTTTATTTCCATTTCAAACCATTAAACAGACATGTAAACAACATAAACGTCAAACAACTTAAAATGACATAAAATATTGACTAGAAATTGTACACAGAAGACACTATAATATGTAACATCACAGGGACAATATAAATTAAAATATAGTTAACCACACTGACTGAACAACTATATCTGTATAACATCATAAATAGAACACTGGATTTTACTAACAACATCATAAATAGAACACTGGATTTTACTAACATATAGTAATAAAACTGTTTTGATATTTTTCAAACACTACAAAAGATCTGACCATTTGTTTAGTTATTCTTTAAATACATTGCTATCCTGAAAACATGGTAGGCCAAGGAAAAACTCTATTTTTTCATAACTCTTCAAATACAGAACTCTGCTAATGCGGATCTGTTTGATTATCTAAGTCTCACAGCCACAGAGACCATTTTTGCAGAAGAGTCCTCTTTGAATGTGGGTATAGGGTTTTTTTCCCTCCTCATTTGTCATTTCTGTCATGAATAGAATTACCTCACATAGTGTCAGGGGATATTGCCTTTTCCATTTCATGGTTACTATTTTTTTCTCAATCAAAATTATTAATGACAGTAGTTGTTGGACTCCCATCAAAAAATCGTGACATCCCTTTAAGCCCAGGAAATATGTTTTCCAATCTAGTATCACCTGCTCCCCCAATACTTCATTTATTAAATCTTACAGTGAACTTCCAAAATCCTGTAGTTTATTACACTTCAAAAAAACACGTAACTAATCTCCTACTTTATCTGTTTGACACCTCCAACATTGTATATTAGTATTGCTGTATATCTTGCCCAGTCTCACTGGTGTATGAAAGCATTTGTGCAAACATTTCCATACATAAATCTGAAATGTTCACAGTTTTGTAGGGGTTCTTGGATGAATTATTCAGTGGGGGTCTGCCACCATCTTTACCTTTTCCTATCTATCACCTCTTTTCTAAATGAACTCAGACCCTTGACAGCCCTTGAAACTAAATTCTTTTTGCTAAAGATAACCTGCCACACCTCTGCCAAAAGCCTCACCAGTTTTAGGATATGAAGTTTTTTGTTTTGAATCTATCTTATTGTAATAAGATGGCTCCATAAACACATATATAAGAATTTTTGTCCGGGTTATAACCAATAGGTCATCCTACCTTCTTTCCAAGTTAAGTTTATCACTAGGTTAACTATTTAGTACCAATATTGTAATCTCGTCTTACATCTTTTTCCACTGCCTGAAGAGGATTGAAGAAGTAACTTTCTGCAAAGTGTCTCCTTATAATTCTAATCAGGTACAGCCCTGTCCATTATTTCTTAAATGTCTTTCCTTAAGCAGCCTAAATGTATTGATTTTTTATCATGCCATCTCCTACCAAAAATATCCCATAAATCCATGTGGCCTCAAACATCATTAATTTGTAAATGGACTAATAGGAAGTTGTTTGCTATTTAAGAAAATCAGATGACTGTATGGTATACCAATATCTCAAGAGATCTGCTACACCCAGACGTCTCTCATCATACCTTGAGATCTGAAGTTTTCTACTGCAGCCCTTTGTCTCTGTCTTCCCAGATAAATGCTTGCTTTCATGAGTTTAATTAATGTCTTAAGGGCTTGAAATGGCAGTAGAGTCCAAAATGCTTGAGCTTTGTATAAGAAATAAGGTAATAAGAACAACTGGAGAGCTTGAACCTCCATATCTACAGCCATCATTAAGTTTTTCCATGTATTTATTTATTTGTTTCTGATAAGTACTTATCAACTTGTCTAAGTTTACTTTCTGCATTTTCATAGCATTAGAAGAAAACTGAACCAGGAAATAGCTTAAAGATTCACTCCTTGTAAGAAATAGATATTGTTGTCCAAAATTATGAGGAATCATGCTGTTTACTGCTATAGTATTAATTTTTGATAGATTAATTGTGTATTCTGAAATTCCTTTATACTGGTTCAAGATATTCCCAACAGACTATCAAAAGCTTTATCTGTGTTAAGACTCAAATTAGTAATGAAGTGGCACTAATCTCAGTGCTATGTGGGGTTACATTTGTTTATATTATATTATCAAAAGTTCTTCCTGCAATAAAACCGCACTGATCAGTACGTATGAGATCAGGCCAAAAACTGCACTAGCCTCTTAAAGTTTTCATGAAAACCTTATAGTCATGGTTTAGAACTGATATGGGTCTATAGGAAGAAGGTTGAAGAAGGTCTTTACTTTGTTTGTAAACGACTCTTAACACTGTCTGGTTCCAGAATGAAAGGAAGGCACTCACTCTCTAAAATTTTATTCATTAAATTAAGTAATATATGTTTACCCGCCTTCTCATGCAGCATCCAAACATGGTATGTCATCTGATCCTGTGACTTCCTTTTTCCCTAAGCCTTAAAGCTTGCATCTAATTCCTCAAACGTTATTTGCTTAAGCAGTGTGTGACCCTATTCCTCACTTGTGGTCTTGAGATCAATACCTTAAAACAGAATTGCTCCATTTGTAGTTTAGATTGTGGTGTTGCTTCATTATGAGCATATAATTTATTTATTTTATTTACTTATTTTATTTATTTATTTTACATTTGTTGACCGGGATAGTCCGACTGGATGCATGTCCATTTTCAGGAAGGCCCGGGGAGAAAAGCTCAAAAGGTAAGCAGATACAGCATTACATAATACCAGCATTACATATTACAAACAGATTATTTACAGAGATTACATAAGTAAGCAAGTTAAACAAGTTCCACAGGTTAAAGTTAGTCCTGAGCACAAGTCAGGATTAAATTAAATTACACAGTAAACTGGTTAACAGATTTTTACACATTCGAGTTAGCCAGGCTTGATACATTGACATAGCCAGTTAAGTGACAAATATTGTTTGAGTCTAGTTTTAAACTGACCTAAGGTGGAAAGTAAGGTAATATCAGCTGGAAGAGAGTTCCAGGATCTACTTACAGAGTTTGCAAAGAGAGAATCACCGGCTTTGTTATTAATTTTACTAGTCTGAATTAGTAGTTTGTTAGAGGATCGAAGCGGTCTAGGATTGTTATAGGGGGTGATAATATTTTTAAGTGCAGGAGTATTGTCCGGATTATAGAGGATTCTATAGGCCATAATCAGTTGGTTATACTGGATTAGGCTAGGTAGTTCAAGCCAACCAAGCTGATTTAGATTGATGCAATGATGTGTCCTAAAAGGCAGCCCAGTGGCAAACCTGGCAATGTGGTTGTAGCAAATTGAGAGTTTGTTAAGGACAGTCTTGTTCAAATTCGAGAGTAGAGCGGATGCATACAGAAGGGTTGAAAGAAGGTGAGAGCGAGCTATGGCAATTTTAGCTGGAGGGGTTAGGAAGGCTTTTATTCTGTAAAGTGACCCTAGTTTTTATTGATGGTTTTGATAGTTTGGTTAACATGTAGGTCAAATTTGAGATTATTGTCTATGATGACACCTAATAGTTTTGTAGATGGGTCAGGGAGATTATTGTGCCATCATTTGATTTTATGGTAAAGGTGAAAGCGGTAGAACTACGTGTTGGTGAAAATAACAGCATTTTAGTTTTTTTGGGATTTAGGATCAGACAATGTTCAGAAAGCCAGTTTTCTATTGTATTAAAGGTGGTCTGGGTAGCTGACCATAACTCTACTGGAGATGTGGCTGAGCAAATCAGAGTAGAGTCATCAGCATATTGGATACAGCTGACTTTTGGGATGACAGTAAAAAGGTCGTTAATGAAGATGGAGAACAGCAAGGGCCCTAGTATAGAGCCTTGTGGTACTCCGAGGGTGTTAGGTAGAAGGTTAGAGAGTTTGTTCTGCCAGAAGACAGCCTGCTGTCGACCATTCAGGTAGGACTGAAACCATTGGAGGGCTCCAGTATCTAGACAGAATGTTTGCAGGGTGTGGATTAAAAGTTGGTGATCAACCATATCGAATGCCTTGGAAAGATCCAAAAAGAGGGCTGAGGATATATAATTATTGTTGCGATTATGGTTTATGGTGTTAGTAAAGGCTAGGAGGGCTGAAGTAGTGCTGTGATGAGGACGGAAGCCATGCTGAGTGTCTGCCATAAGGCGATTTTGGATTAGGTGGTGCATGAATTGTCTATGAATACATTTTTCCATAATCTTTGCAAGTGGAGAGAGTATAGCTATTGGCCTATAATTGGAGAATTCAGTAGAGCTGCCTCATTTGTGAAGTGGGATTACATAGGATATTTTCCAGATGGTGTGAATTTTAGCTTCTACTATGGTTCGATTGATTAGTATTGAGACGGGGTAAGCAATAGCATCAGCTGATTTTTGTAGGTACTCAGCAGGGAGTTGATCAGCAGAAAGTGTAGTGGGTTTTAATTTTTTGATCAAGGTACGGATAAGTGAAGTGGTGACTGGTTGGAAGCTGAATGCAAGTAGGTTTCTAGGGGTGCTACTTTCAGGACCAGGGGAGCTAGGAGGTAGTTGGCAAGCTAGGGCTTGAATTGTCTCAGTAAAGAATTGGTTAAAACTATCAGAAACATCTTCAGGGGTTTTATCAATAGTAGCAGCAGGGACTGGGGTTGAAGTTTGTCCAGGATGTAGTAGATTATTTAAACCTGCCCAAAACTTCTGAGGGTTATTTTGATTTGCTGTCTGTAAATTACAGTAGTATTGTTTTTTGTCTTGTAAAATTGATTTTTTGGTTTCGTTCCTGGATTGCCTGTATTTAATGTGATCTTGAGGGTCTTTAGAAGAACGCCATAAAGCCCATGCTTTGTTTCTAAGGGTAATTTTGAGTTTAGACTCTATAGAAAGCCATGGTGCAGTTTTTGCCTTGGTTCTCTTTGAACGAACAGGTGCATGCAAATCAAGGATTTCAAGGAATTTGTTGTTAAAGTATGCTACTGCTTCCTCTAAGGGGAGGTGTTTTAGAATAGACAATTACATGAGTTTAGTTCTTGTTGGAATTTGGCAGGGTCAAAGTTTTTATTGTTTCTAACCTTTCTGAGTAAGGGTTGTTGGGAATTAATGGTTTTGTGCTTAATTACATATGTGAGAAGGTGATTGCTTAGGCCATTAAGGAGGGTACCAGAGGTGTACAGTTGGGGTGACTGTTTATGAGTACCCAGTCAAGTATACTTTCTTTTGGTTGGGTTTACCTATCCTGGTAGGGTGGATATGATTTGTGTAAATGCATGCAGGTTAATATGGGTGGTTGGGGATTCTAAGGAACAGGTGCCCCAGTCTATGTTAAAGTCTCCAAGTAGTAGGGTTTCTTGGGGTAGTGACATGATAACCAGTGCAGGATATCTTCAAATGTAGATATATTGTTACCTGGGGAATGTACATACAGATGATATTAATGCATTTATTTTATTAAGTTGCAATTTGGTGGCAAGAATCTCAGAGTTATTAATCTGAGGAGGTTGTATTACATCTATGGTGACATTCAACTCAGATTTATAGAGTACAGCTACCCCACCCCCCTTCCTCGAAGCATGATCCAGCCTGTGTATGTTGTACCCAGGTGGTAACACTTCATTGTCTTTAGTGTTAGGTTTTAACCAGGTTTCAGATAAACAGAGAATCTCAGGGGAGTGGACATCCAGAAGTGCATGCAATTCATATACCTTGTTATTAATGCTTCTAATATTGAGATGAGAGACTAGGAGAGAGATAGTTGGCCTATAAATTGTAGGTTTGTAGCTTAGATTACAAGTAGAGGGGGTATGTGTATCTGAAGTGAGTGGGCCAGGGTTGGGGTGAATATCACCACCAAGTATTAGGTTGAGTCTATACTTGGTGATGAACTTCAGGAATATGTTTATTAGTTTGTGGTAGTGTTTGGATCTAGAGCTAATGTGCCTGGGGTTGAGATGTTGATAGACTGAACAAGATGTTGAATAGGATCTGGTACTGTAAGTATGGTTGAAGGTGGAAGGATTTACAGCTGGGGTGATAGTATGGCCTTTTGGGACCTGAAATACCGTAAGAAGCTGGTTTTCATACAAGGTAAGGAGGTATGGTGTGAACAAGAGGGGTGTGAACAAGAGGGGTAGTAAAGAGGAGTGTATCATTATATGTGATTCAGCCAGTGAGTGAAGGAACTGTTTTACCTGGTGATGCAACACCAGAAGATAGAGTGGCGAGGTAAAGGTACTGGAAGGGGGGATGGGAGAATGCCAGATGAAAGCTAATAGGTGCTATTAAATGTAGGTAGTAGAATAGGGGTGGGTGGAATTATCCCAGATGAAAGCAGATAGGATCTAGAAAGTAGGGGAGTGGCTATAGTACTATAAATTTAGAGGTACTGGGGGTGGGAGGGAATTGGGGGCAGGGAGGGGAGCAAAGAGAGCCCGAGCATAGTGAGGGCGAACATAGCGGGGCTATTGCAATTTACAAGGTTTCCTAAGGTGTCCTAAAGCTATAAGGTAAGTATTATAGCTCTAATGTAAGAGTCAAATTACTGCAGTTACAGGGGAAGGAGGCAACCACTCAAGTAGAAACAAGGAGCCCTATGGCTGACCAATATGGTGACCTGCTTAATTACAAAGCACTGTAAGTGAAAGCTTAACAAATGCTTTTTGTGTAACCTACTCTGTTTAAATGTTGAAAACAACTGATTGCAGTCCTGTAGACACCATTTTGTAGGGAACTGTAGAGTTCAGTCTGTTTAAATGTTGAAAACAACTGATTGCAGTCCTGTAGACACCGTTTTGTAGGGAACTGTAGAGTTCAGTCTGTTTAAATGTTGAAAACAACTGATTGCAGTCCTGTAGACACCGTTTTGTAGGGAACTGTAGAGTTCAGTCTGTTTAAATGTTGAAAACAACTGATTGCAGTCCTGTAGACACCGTTTTGTAGGGAACTGTAGAGTTCAGTCTGTTTAAATGTTGAAAACAACTGATTGCAGTCCTGTAGACACCGTTTTGTAGGGAATTGTAGAGTTCAGTCTATTTAAATGTTGAAAACAACTGATTGCAGTCCTGTAGACACCGTTTTGTAGGGAACTGTAGAGTTCAGTCTGTTTAAATGTTGAAAACAACTGATTGCAGTCCTGTAGACACCGTTTTGTAGGGAACTGTAGAGTTCAGTCTGTTTAAATGTTGAAAACAACTGATTGCAGTCCTGTAGACACCGTTTTGTAGGGAACTGTAGAGTTCAGTCTGTTTAAATGTTGAAAACAACTGATTGCAGTCCTGTAGACACCGTTTTGTAGGGAACTGTAGAGTTCAGTCTGTTTAAATGTTGAAAACAACTGATTGCAGTCCTGTAGACACCGTTTGTAGGGAACTGTAGAGTTCAGTCTGTTTAAATGTTGAAAACAACTGATTGCAGTCCTGTAGACACTGTTTTGTAGGGAACTGTAGAGTTCAGACAAAGTCACACCAGGTCAGCCAAGGGGGGAAGAGAGAGGGAAATCCTAAGCACCTAGATTTGAAAATAATGTAAAACGTAGCATATAATTTTTGGAATATTTGCAAAATTCCTTTGGGATATGCAATAATGTGTATGGGTTCCTTGTCTGGAATAACATTCTTGCCAACTTTTGCTGTTTGAGGTATGATGGTAAGTATTTAATGTTTTTGGAGTTGCTACCACAAAGACCAACTGCAGTGCAATTGAAAAGCTACTTTGGCATCTAACTATTGTTAGAACTCCCTTTTAGCAATATGCAACATTTTCTTATGATTTTGTTTTAATATTTATAGCAATGTTTCTGCAGTGTCTTGGTATTGCTTGATAGTCTTTAAGGAATTTCTATATATTTTCTTAAATTTGTTCTTAAATGTATTCAAGTGACTAACATGTCATGGACTTTTTCCTTTAGGGAGTTCCAGTTTCAAAGTATTTCCTCATTTACTTCTTGAAAAATATATTGCATCCTTTCCTGCATCAAACATGTATATTGGGAAGCCCCAGTGCTTTGGAATATATTAAATTCTGTTCAAATGACCCATTAACATCAAGGGTTCATGATATAATAAGACCAGATGATCCACCATAAACCATGGGTGAAGATATGCTTGATCAGCTAACATATATATCTTATAGGTTCATAGGTGTGTACTAGTCAAATGGCCCTGGAGCCTTTACAAGCCTAGCCCACAGAAGTGCCCTGGCATCATGCTGCCCAACATTAGTTTCCAGTGCCTCTATCAAGTACAGCCACTGCAGTGATCCCAGGGGTGAACTTTTTATTACCCGTCCACTCATCAAGATCTCTCCTGAAGAGGGACAGTGAGGTGCTCTGCTTGACATGTACGGGAAGTCTATTCCAGAGCATGAGCAGTCTCTGGGTGAGGAGCCTGTCCCTCCAGGATGTTCTGTTGATTGTGGTAATGAGGTTGAGGTCTCTGGAGTGTGTCGTGTGGAGGGATTGGGATTTCCTTAGATGTAATATTTCTAACAGAGCTGGGTCAGACATGGCTTTGTAAGTCAAGCAGAGATTGCCTCTAAGTAGGCGATATGAGACAGAGAATAGCTGGAGTCTTATGAGTCTGTCTGTGCAGGACATGTGTTTAATGCCTAGGATTCTCTTCGTGAGGTACTTCTGTGACCTGTCCAGCTGTTGCAGGTGTCTAGTGAGGTACTTGCCAAATGGGGCATTATACTCAATAATTGGTCTAATAAGGGAAGAGTAGAGAGAGATGATGACCTCTTTCTTCCTGGATGCAAAACCCTTGGTCATGAGATGTACCACATAGAAGGACTTTCTGACTACAGTGGCAATGTGGTGGTCAAAGGAGAGGTTGCTCTGAACCTGAATCCCCAGATCTCTTATAATGCCTTCAGTGTTCAGTGGGCTCTCATCGATGTGGCAATTAGTGGGAATTGAGTTTTTACCAAAGGGGATGACAAAGCATTTTTTGGCATTAAGCTTAATGCCATGGTTTCGACACCAGTCATTGGTCTCAGTGAGGTCTTTCTGTAGGATGTCTGCATCACTTGTGGAGTTAATAATGGCTCCCAGCTTGCAGTCATCTGCAAACTTGGTCTTCAGAGTCCCTTTGTGTTGGCCTGGACTTCTGAGAAGTAGATACTGAACAAGGGAGGACCCAGGACTGATCCCTGTGGGACTCTACTCGTGACTGGTCAGCATTCTGACTTGGAGGCCACTACTTTCACACTGTGTGTTCTATCTGTGAGCCAATTTGCAACCCATCTAGTGATATAGGGGTTGATGCCTAGTTTGATGAGTTTATCAATAATTCCCAAGTGAGGAATGGTATCAAAGGCCTTAGCCAGATCGAGGTAGGCTGTATGCACTGCCTTACCTTCAGCCACAGCCCTGGTGACTGACTCAGAGAAGTCAACCAGGTTGAGCAGGCATGATCTCCCTTTCACAAAGCCAAACTGCATGGGGTCTAAAGTTTGGAGATTTCCTATATCTTTGTTAATCAGGTCCATGATGATGCACTCCATAGGTTTACATAGGGTAATGGAGTGATAGTTCCCAGGGTCTGTAGTCAATCCCCCTTTATGGAGAGGGATGACTGTAGCAGTGTGCCATTCAGTAGGGACAAAGCCTGAGGTGAGGCTGTGACTGAACAGGGCACACAGATGTAGTGCCAGTTCACTTTGTAATTCCTGTAGAACACAGCCAGGGATATTGTTGGGTCCCATGGAAGCTGTATTCTTGGCCTTAGATAATGCAGCTTTAACCTGTGCTGCAGTAATGCTGGGTGCCTGGCATTCCTCCGGTATTGTGATTAGTCCTTTGGTGGGGAGGGGTAAAGTTGGCACTGAATCTGTCAGCCAGTATGTTGGCAACATCTGTTGGCTCAGTATAGGAGGTACCATTGTGCAGTAACTAAGAGCAAACCTGGGCATTGTCATGGAGATTCTTTACATAACTATAGAAGGCCTTGTGGTTCTCTTTACTATCTGCTGCATTTCTGCCTTCATAGCTGGCTTTAGAGTATTTGATGAGGGATATCAACTTTTTGTTGAGGCTAATAAGGGAGTTTTTCCCCATCTTGGGACTTCACCTTTTTGTAAAACAGTTTCTTCCTTCTGTTGCAGAGTTTATTAATGGCAGGGGACCACCAGACTGTCTTGCTTTTTTTGGAGGAGAGCGTCTTGGTTATGTTGGGTATGGCTAGTTCCATGCATTTATGTACATGTTTGTACAGTGCATTGGTGCATGATTCTGCAGTCATGCAGCTATTTTCCATTGGCATGGGTGCTCTGAAGTTAGCCACCTCTGTTTTTAGGAGCCAAAAGTCAACTTTGGAAATGTTTTTCAAGGTTGTTACCTTTGCGGGGGGGGGGGGGTGGATTTCCATGGTGATTATTTTATGGTCAGATTTGACCAGGGAGGGATTGACTATTGGTGTACAACAACAGTCGCCCATGTTAGTAATAACCAGGTCAAGAATGTTGCTTCCTCTAGTGGGGGTCAGAATGAGCTGGTCCAGGGCATTGGAATTGATGAATTCCACGAACCGTTGGGCCAGTGTATTGGTGCTTGAGTAGTTTTTCCAGTTGAGGGAGGAGTAGTTGAAGTCTCCTAGTATGAGAGTGTTGGGTTGGACCTTGAAAGATTCCAGGTTGCTTAGGAACATGGAGTGAGAGTCTAGGGACATGGTTGGGGGCCTATAGCAGGCTATGACCTGGATTGCCATCTTACCCAATGTTAGTTGTACCTGAACTATCTCAGATGTGTTATGCTGAGCTACTATTCTGGAGGTGTGCATATCCTTTATGAATATGGAGACACCACTGCCTTTGGAGCTTTGGTCCATGTTTCGTGGCCAAAATGTGTGGAATGAGTTATAGCCTGGTAACACAACTGTCTATCAGGTGCCAGAATCCGACACATAACACATGCATGACTTCAGTGAATAAAAATTGTATTATGGCCTTGCTTCCTCAGTGATTCTTGCCAAACATCTACCAAACCCATATTATGAGTTTAAGCTTCTACCTTTCTAATCATTTTAGGTAATTTGACTTGACTTGGTCCTGCATTAATGTCCCTTTTTCAAAGCACCTGGCTACAATATCCTGCAATAAACATATCCTTTTGCAATGTCTAGTAAAGTGGTCATCATTTTTTTTCACATAAAGTAAATTTAGTCTTCAACAGCAAGTAAATAGATGAGACTGCTAATATTAGTCTTTCTACAATCCCCTTTATTGACACCAAAAACCATGAGCATTTGTTACACAGTCCAATATCTGAAACTGACATGTGATCCTTTACAGCCTCACCACCTCTTTCTTTCCCCCTCAGGTACGAAGAGTTACCCAAGAACTTAATTCCCTCTTTTTTCAATGAGGAGGTATGTTGTTGGGTTCCTGTAGATCCACTACACCTGGTCCATATCTTTTACTCATTAAAAGGACCCTTTCCCTCTTAATAGGATTATTTATGTCATTAATATTCCAGCTAAAGAGATATAACATGGATGTCATCTTTCTCTAGGCATAATTCTTCCAGAACTACAATTTCTAATACTAGTCTTTGGTTGTGCGTCATCAATAAAATATCTGCTGTAGAAGATATAAAAAGAAAACTTTTGTTTAACTGCCCAGAAAGTAAAGTCCTTGTTTGTTGACAAAAAATAAGCATTGCATACCTTAAAATATTATATGAAAGCATGAATTGTAAATATTACACATGTAGTCAAACATAAACTATAAGAGTATTCAAAACCCAATTGTACTTAATAGACTTAAAATACAGAGAATACTTGCATAACTTCTACAGAGAGAAAGCACTCTTGCGTTGACAGCCTTTTTGATACTGTTGTTCTTCAACAGATAAATGCATAATGACTGGTCAAGGCAAACAAATCTTACCAGTCTTATTTGCCCAGACTTGAGCTTCAACTATTGTTACAGTATATACTCTAGTAGGACTTTTTTTAAAAAATTTCATGTAATTGTACCTATCTTCAGTCCTTCAGGTGGATTTCCATGGTGATTATTTTATGGTCAGATTTGACCAGGGAGGGATTGACTATTGGTGTACAACAACAGTCGCCCATGTTAGTAATAACCAGGTCAAGAATGTTGCTTCCTCTAGTGGGGGTCAGAATGAGCTGGTCCAGGGCATTGGAATTGATGAATTCCACGAACCGTTGGGCCAGTGTATTGGTGCTTGAGTAGTTTTTCCAGTTGAGGGAGGAGTAGTTGAAGTCTCCTAGTATGAGAGTGTTGGGTTGGACCTTGAAAGATTCCAGGTTGCTTAGGAACATGGAGTGAGAGTCTAGGGACATGGTTGGGGGCCTATAGCAGGCTATGACCTGGATTGCCATCTTACCCAATGTTAGTTGTACCTGAACTATCTCAGATGTGTTATGCTGAGCTACTATTCTGGAGGTGTGCATATCCTTTATGAATATGGAGACACCACTGCCTTTGGAGCTTTGGTCCATGTTTCGTGGCCAAAATGTGTGGAATGAGTTATAGCCTGGTAACACAACTGTCTATCAGGTGCCAGAATCCGACACATAACACATGCATGACTTCAGTGAATAAAAATTGTATTATGGCCTTGCTTCCTCAGTGATTCTTGCCAAACATCTACCAAACCCATATTATGAGTTTAAGCTTCTACCTTTCTAATCATTTTAGGTAATTTGACTTGACTTGGTCCTGCATTAATGTCCCTTTTTCAAAGCACCTGGCTACAATATCCTGCAATAAACATATCCTTTTGCAATGTCTAGTAAAGTGGTCATCATTTTTTTTCACATAAAGTAAATTTAGTCTTCAACAGCAAGTAAATAGATGAGACTGCTAATATTAGTCTTTCTACAATCCCCTTTATTGACACCAAAAACCATGAGCATTTGTTACACAGTCCAATATCTGAAACTGACATGTGATCCTTTACAGCCTCACCACCTCTTTCTTTCCCCCTCAGGTACGAAGAGTTACCCAAGAACTTAATTCCCTCTTTTTTCAATGAGGAGGTATGTTGTTGGGTTCCTGTAGATCCACTACACCTGGTCCATATCTTTTACTCATTAAAAGGACCCTTTCCCTCTTAATAGGATTATTTATGTCATTAATATTCCAGCTAAAGAGATATAACATGGATGTCATCTTTCTCTAGGCATAATTCTTCCAGAACTACAATTTCTAATACTAGTCTTTGGTTGTGCGTCATCAATAAAATATCTGCTGTAGAAGATATTAAAAGAAAACTTTTGTTTAACTGCCCAGAAAGTAAAGTCCTTGTTTGTTGACAAAAAATAAGCATTGCATACCTAAAAATATTATATGAAAGCATGAATTGTAAATATTACACATGTAGTCAAACATAAACTATAAGAGTATTCAAAACCCAATTGTACTTAATAGACTTAAAATACAGAGAATACTTGCATAACTTCTACAGAGAGAAAGCACTCTTGCGTTGACAGCCTTTTTGATACTGTTGTTCTTCAACAGATAAATGCATAATGACTGGTCAAGGCAAACAAATCTTACCAGTCTTATTTGCCCAGACTTGAGCTTCAACTATTGTTACAGTATATACTCTAGTAGGACTTTTTTTAAAAAAATTCATGTAATTGTACCTATCTTCAGTCCCTCTCTCTTTTCACTTGGATAGACACCTTTCACTCAAGGAAATAAAAAAAAATCTTATCTCACGTCTTTTATAACAGATAAAAGCCTGACATTGTCAGTCATTCACCACCCCATACAGAGTAAAGTCATATAGTGACAATATTCAAGGGAAGATGAATTCATTGCTCCCCTGAACATAGCACCAATAAAAACTTACTGTGCTGGCAAGTGTCATTGATTAGGTTTTCTTTTGGTAAACTTCTCAGCCATGATCTATACTCTTTCCTTTAGAACTTGCTGGCACTGGAAGAAAGTGAGTCAGTTTGTGCCCTTTGCATCATAGTGGGTCTTAGTTGATCATGTCTGGAACTCTGTACAGTAGACTGAAGGGTTAACTCTGTAGTGGGGCCTGTTGTGCTAGAGTGTAACACTCGCATTGCTTGGTTCAGGTCAATAAAAGACATTGCTCCTACCGGCAGCAACATTTTAAGAGTTGCTGGATACTAAAGGAGAAACGTAATATTTTTTTTTTCATTCTAAATGCACACATCACTGGTATGAAATATTCCCTTTTCAGGAGATAACAGAAAAAATCCTGTTCACAATGAACTCTGCAGTCACTAATTTCAGTATCCTTTCAGGCTTCCAAACATCTCCTAGTATTTGTTATTTGAGGGCATATGTTTCAAAGCACACTAGCATAGCCCAAGTTAATTTTCTGGTCTCAAGTCATGGTTTCCACGGGGCTTTCCCTGCTCTTTCTACCCTAAGTCCATTAAAAGGTATGTCAGTGCTAGAGGATAGTTGCTATTTCCTAAATTGAATGAAATCTCTGCCCTCTAAGCTTTCAGGGATTCCACAGGAGCAAAGATTTTTACAGCAGGCTCTATATTCTGCTTCATTAAGTTTACTCTCTGTCTAGTCAAGCTGGTCATCTGCTGTTTCTACATGGTTCCAGTGTTCAACACGTTCATAGATCAGGGAACAAAATGCCTGTAAATGTTGCTTTAAATTCTGCTCCACTTCAGAAAGGCAGTTGTTATTTTGTCATTCTGAGCCATGTATTCCTGCATTCTTTTATTGTTACCTTTGATTTCATTTCAGATTAAATTATGGAAAACCTGATCTTCCTGTAAGTCCTAAGTAGAACTAAAGATTCGTATTGTTGCTGTCATGGACGTAATGGATTGTTCCTTATGCACACTTCTTTTATCCATGCCTGTCAATTTTATTTTATTTTATTTACTTATTTACGTATTTATTTTGTTTATTTCTCATATAGCTGTGATAAAAAAAAATGTGATCCAACAGGCTGAAGAGGGGAATCTTCCTCATAAATCTTTAAAGGGCTGGAGCAACTGTTATTACTGCCTACTCGTGAGTTGCCATACTGAAGTCCCTCAATGCAGCTATTTAAGAACAAATAGAATCAGGTGGTGTCACACATAGCAGAGATAAGGTGTCACACATAGCAGACAGGAGATGTCGCACATAGCAGGTAGGAGGTGATTCACATAGCAAACAGGAGATGTCGCACTTAGCAAACACAAGGTGTCACACATAGCAAACAGGAGGTGTTGCACATAGCAGACAGGAGGTGACACATACTAGACTGGCGGTGTCACACATAGCAAACACAAGGTGTCACACAGCAAACAGGAGGTGTCACATATAGCAAACACAAGGTGCCACATATAGCAAACAAGAGGTGTCACATATAGCAAACACAAGATGCCACATATAGCAAACACAAGGTGTCACGCATAGCAGACAGGAGATGACACACATAGCAGACAGGAGGTGTCATACATAGCAAATAGGAGGTGATGCACGCAGCAAACAGGAGATGTCACACTTAGTTTTGGTAATGGGTTCAGCAGGTGGAGGTTATTTTGGAATTTATATAGGCCATCTATGTGTTGTAACAGGTTTGTTTCTGAAAAATCTCTAAAGACTGCAGTATCTGTGGTGGGAATATTATTGGTTTTAAAGGAGAAGATAACTAGTTTGTGGTTAGTTGTAACTGTTGTGTGGGAGACCCAGGGTGGGGTGCAAGAAGCAGCAATGCCCAGAAAGACCATATAGAAGATACTGGGACCTTAAGTGGGAAGACAAACAATGTGTTCAAAAGAGTTGGTATCAGCAATGTCTAAGAGGTGTTGGGCATATTAGATTTTGGTGGTATAGGTTTGCCATTTGACAATTAGGTAGTGGAAGACTCCCAGTAGAGTGGCATTAGAAAGGATAGTGATTTTTTTTTTTTTATTAAAGCATTTACAAATTATTGTGGAAAACAAACAGAAGACATGGAAGATGACTTCAGATGTGTTCAGTATAACCCGAGTCAAGAGAAATACGATTACAGCCACCCCCCCCCCACACACACACACACACACATACACACACACACACACACACACACACTCTCCCTCCCTCTCTCTCTCTCTCTACCTTGTGTAAACAGCATGACAGAAGGACTTCACAGACCTCAGCCACTGTTGTTTTATAGTAATCTTATTGAGAAATGGTGGCCCCTAGAAAAGAATATGATACTTATTGCAGCTGCACACCTGTAAAAAACTCACATACCCAAACAACCAGGAAGGCTCATCTAGACTCTGCTACACTTTGCTGTGAAGGAAAGGTTAGTTTGCTTTTATTTTTTGTATTTTGTATATTTTAAATACTGTAGATTGTTTTCTTTACATTGTGTTTTACCCGCATTCTGCTTTAACAGCATATTAAAATTTCAAAAGAGACCACAGCTCTCTCTCTCTCTTCTGAGTCAGGCAGAATTTTTTTCCCGCCTTCCCACCTAGTCATAGTTGTCTTGTTAAATACCACTGTCTTTCTAGTTGCCTGCCTCTTATGTTAATCTGACCATATATCTCATTTCCTCTCTACTTTCAGTGGCTTGTGTGAATAATCACTAAATCAAAAACCCCACCCCTTCAACTATTTAAATTTATTGGCCATCCTACTGTATTCTATAGTACCAGAATACAAAAGGGACCACCCCTTTCAACCCATCTTGCTGTTTTAAAAATAGTAACTCTCCACTAAACCTTAACTTTTTAAACAGGTAAAACTTAAGTTACCTACTTTCATGTCTAACTTCTCTAGTGCACACTGCAGTGTGCATTTTTTTTTCATCTTACTTTTAAGCATCCCTTTGACTAGCACTTACTCTAATACCTGCTGGAAAGCACTAGGAAGCCTTAAACTGATAAAAGCACTCAACTCTCCTTGTTAATAAGGAGAAATTAACAGTAGGCACTTAACAGCCTATAATTGCAAAGTACCTTGCTAAGGTAAGGGAAAACAGCTCCTGTACTTTACAAAAAAAAAAAAGCATCAAACCAGGCATGTTCAATGGTCAGCTTCCGGTGATTTCTCCTGTCCACCTGGTGAATCTGGGCATACTGGGGCAATGCAGCAATTTCCTCATGTACACAGACAACCCTCTCCTCCTACCACCCAACACTACAACCTGTGAGAGATGCACTTACATAGCCAAAATGGAAGCAAAGCTCTCTCCACCCAAGATTGTGCTAGACAGTCAAGAGGAGAAGGTTAACACCCATACTACACCTCAAGCAATACATAGCCCTTCTAAACCCACACCACCAACACCCACATATAGCAACACTAAATCCACATATGCAGAGGCCCTTAACTGTAACCTGCCCAAGCAACAAGGACCTCTAAAGCTGAAACGCAAACAAACACCAATCACAACCAAAGTGTCACATAGTTCAAAACACCTGTGTGCCACCCAGCAACAGCCCCTAAGGCAAGACAATGTACCTAACACTTTAGTCATAGGTGACTCTATAGTCCGGCACACTGATGTCCCTCTCACCAGGTTGAACAAGGAGAAAATTACAGTCAGCTGCCTGTTGGGTGCCAGGATCCGCCACATAACGCATGCACTCAAGTCACTCCACAACAAGTACAAATATGACTCTGTCATTGTCCATGTTGGAGTGAATGACTTGAGATGTACCTCCCTGGACTACATGAAAAGAGACATGGAAGAGCTCTCGGATCATGTGGCCCAGGCAGGTATGACCCTAGCCCTGAGTAGCATCCTGCCTTTGCCCAGAATGATACCACAATATAAGTACAAAATGATTGACTTCAACAATTGGCTAAGCTTCTGGTGTCATTCAAAGGGGATCCAGTATCTGTCTGCCTGGGACGACATGATTGACAGGCCACGATGCTTTGCCAGAGATGGTCTGCACCTGTCACCTCTGGGATTAAGGTTACTGGCTAAGGCTCTTGCCATCCCTATAGTGCCTGTTTTAGGCAGAGTTCATAGAACAAAACCACCACTGTAACAGGTACAAGCATGCAAAATCTGAAGGTAATGCTACTCAATGCTAGAAGTCTAAACCTCAAAATGCACTCTCTCGAGGCACTCCTAAAAATGGAGAACATTGATATCTGTGCAGTAACTGAGACCTGGTTCAAGACTCCAGAGAGCAGGCCTGCAATACCAGGCTACAACTCTTACCACACTTTTCGGCCACCAAAGCAGGATCAAATCACTAAAGGTGGAGGAGTGTCAATATTCACCAAGGATATTCACACCACCAGGCTAGTTGCCCAACACAATGCGTCTGAAATTCTCCAGGTGCAACTAACACTAGGTAAGATTGCAATCCAAATTGTAGCTTGCTACAGATCCCCCACCATACCCCAAGATTCTCACTACACCTTTCTAAACATACTGGAAAATATTAAGATAGAACCAAACACCCTAATACTGGCTGATTTTAACTACCCTGCCATTAACTGGGAAAGCTACTCATGTACCAACACCTTTGCCCAACAGTTCTTGGAATTCATAAATTCCAATGCCCTGGATCAACTAATCCATAGTCCCACCAGGGGCTCCAATATCCTAGACCTGGTCATTACCAACATGGGAAATCGATGCTCCACACCTATGATCAACCCCTCGTTAGTCACGTCTGACCATAAGCTAATCACCCTTAACATCCACATCCCACCCCCACACCTCCAGTAAGGAAACCTCCATAAAAAACTTCTCCAAAGCCAACTTCATGCTACTCAAGTCAGAAGTGACAAACTTCATGACACCCATGCAGACGGGAGCTGAAAGTTCAACTGCTGAATCCTACACTAAGGCACTGTACGAGCACATCCACTCATGCATAAATCGTGCCATCCCAAATAGAACCAAGATGCTCTCATCCAAAAAAAAGAAGCCAATCTGGTGGTCCCCTGCCATAAACAAACTTTACAACAAAAGAAAGAAACTGTTGCAGAAAAGAGGAAAATCCCAGGATGCAAAAATCTTCTTTACCAGCCTCAGTAAGAAACTGAGATCCCTCATAAAATTCTCCAAAGCTAGTTACGAAAATAAAATTGCCAAAGATTCCAAAGACAACAACAAGGCATTCTATAACTATGTCAAGAATCTAAATGGCAATGCTCAGATCTGCTCTGAGCTAAAACAGAATGGCATTAAATATACTGATCCCAAGGATATTGCCAATATCCTGGCAGATCAATTCAGTGCCAACTTCACCTCCCTCTCACCCACTAAATGGCCCATCTCAATACTGGAAAATTGCCAAATTATGGTAATAACGGCCACACAGGTACAAAACGCACTCTCCAAAGCTAAGAATACAGCATCCATGAGACCAGATGACATCCCGGGTTGTGTACTACATGAACTACAAAATGAACTGGCACCTCACCTAAGTGTCATGTTTAATCATAGCCTCACCTCAGGTTTCGTGCCCACTGAGTGGTGCACAGCTACAGTTATCCCACTCCACAAGGGGGGATCCACCTTGGATCCTGGAAACTACTGTCCCATCAGTCTGACAAGCCTTATCTGCAAGGCTATGGAACATATTATCATGGAACTTATTAACAAAGACATTGGCAACCTTTAAACACTGGACCTCACCCAGTTTGGGTTCGTGAAGGGCCAATCTTGTCTCCTGAACTTGATTGACTTATTTGAATCAGTCTCCAGAGCCATGGACAAGGGTAAGGTGGTCCACACAGCCTATCTAGACCTTGCCAAGGCCTTTGACACCATCCCCCACTCTGGAATAATAGATAAACTTACTAAGCTGGGCATTAATCCCTACATCACCCAATGGGTTGCTAACTGGCTTACTGATAGAACCCACACTGTAAAAGTAGTCGACTCCAAATCCAGCTCCAGACAAGTGACAAGTGGAGTACCTCAGGGTTCAGTCCTGGGACCGCTTTTGTTTGGCATCTACTTCTCTGAAGTACAGGCCAACACTAAGGGACTCTGGATAACAAAGTTTGCAGATGACTGCAAACTGGGAGCCATTATTGAATCCCCAAATGATGTGGATACTCTACAAAAGGGCCTTACAGAAACAGATGCTTGGTGTCAGAGCCATGGGCTCAAGCTCAATGCCAAGAAATGTATAGTTATCCCCTTTGGGAAAAAACATGTATCCGTGAATTACCATATAGGTGGCAGTGCACTAAACACCGAAAGTTTGATAAGAGACTTAGGGACACAGGTGGACAGTGGTCTCACCTTCGATAACCACATCGCCACAACAGTCTGGAAATCCTTCTATGTGGCACACCTCATCACTAAGGGCTTTTCATCCAGAAAAAAGGAGGTCATTGGCCCACTGTACTCATCCCTCATTAGACCCATTATAGAATACAATGCCCCGTTTGGTATGTACCTCTCAAGACATCTGCAACAGCTGGAAAGACCACAGAAATACCTCACTAAAAGAATCACAGGCCTAAAGCAGATGCCCTACGCTGACTGCCTTAAAAAACTCCAGCTATACTCAGTCGCATATCGTCTACTCAGAGGCGATCTTTGCTTAACATACAAGGCCATGTCAAACCCAGAGCTGTTGGACATGCTACACTTAAAGAAATCCCAATCCCTCAGAGCCACACGCTCCAGGGATCTAAACCTTGTCATCACAATAAACAAAACATGCTGGAGGGATAGGTTCCTGACCCAGAGACTCCCCAGACTCTGGAATAGATTGCCCATACATGTCAAGCAGAGTGCCTCTTTGGTCCTCTTCAAAAGGAACCTTGACGATTGGATGGGAGAAAGGAAATTCACCCCGGGGATCATGTCAGTCGCCCTGCTAGACAGGGGTCCAGGGAAGTAAATAGTGTGGGAAGAAATAGCCAGGAAATTGTTATGGCTAGGCTTGTATAGGCCCTAGGGCTGATCGCCTAGTACCAACCTATGAACCTATGAACCTATGTATTCATAGTCCTTAATCTAGATGGCTCAGAAGCAGGTGAGGGACACCAGACTTGTTTACAGATCCAATGCATATTTGCCCAAGGAGAATCAAGAGATAATTCCAGAAGACTGAATTCCAGATTCTCTGAAGTGTGCAGTTGCAAGCAAGTGTAATAATGAATAAAAAAATTGAGGCATATAGTCATTATTTAAAAAATAAAGTGAAGAAATCCAGATTTGATGGCATACACATTGGCCTAATTATGTAGTACCTTTTTTTATGTGGTATTATATATGATCGAATGAGAAAGTCTCTGCTATGGTATAATAAACTAACAACAGACAAAGTTACTGAAACAAGATAAATACATAAAATCATATAAAAACACATCAGATCATGCACTATAAATGTTGCCGCATGCATGAGGTCAGTATCCATCAGAAAGTAAAGCATTAACAGCAATGCACCACTCACAACTCCAAATCTCATCATCAGCTGCAGCAATTGTGACGGTAATGATGAACCTGTTAAAGGGTATAGCTAGTATATGGTTAGCAGTACTAAAGCGGCAAAATGTGAAATCACTTCATAAAATACAGAAAGTCTGTTCCTGGTAAATATCTGAAAAGCTCAAAAAAAACTGTAGAACAAATTGCTTCAGCTTCTGACCACAGTCATGACTAATTTTCGTAGACAGGGTAACCATGGGAAGTAAATTAGTCAATATGGTGGAGTCACAGTTTGCAAAAACAGTGAAATATTTTGTGCCATGCACGTCAATAGATTTCAGGGAGATTTCAAGGTGATCAATTGATTCCAAGGTGAACATAGCTTCAAAAATGCAATGTCATGCATGTAGGTGCACATGTACAGGTGTACAATAAGAGGAGATAAGCTCATCTTGGAGCACTAATGGCATCATTTGCACAGGTAAAGTGACCCACAGGGCCAGCATTCTCTTATTTTCTTGCCACTCAGCAGGGCAGTTTCACACCCTGCAATTCTAAGTAGTAGACAGAGTGACTGCTTACAGATGGAATTGATTCACCTCAATAAATGAGGTCCACCAGCTTGAGGTGAGGGAAATACTAGTTTCTCATGTAATATTTTTACAGATGATGTTGATGGGAAATTTCCAGTCATTTACTCCATGTGAGTTCACCTTCAGGTATTGCTTGTCTTCCTACTAAAACCCAGAGTCCAAGTGATCATATAGAACAAGGTTAAAGCAGATCTGAACAGGACGATGTCTGGGTATGCTCACTGAATGAGTGTTATGCAGTCATGCTGTTTCAGTATTATTACCTGTCCTATGATTGTGTACTCAATTTAATATGCATTATCTTATTCCTTTAATATGCAAATGAGTTAAAGAAATGTCCTGATTTCTTTTAAACTTTAGTGCAGGAGTCATAAAATATACCCAGGTAAAGGAACTAAAACCTCACCAACCAGTAAATAAGACACATTGGTATAACAGAGTGATATCCCAACATATCCCCAATCACTGGAACAAATGTATACAGAAGAGACCCATGCCACCTTCATGTGAAGCCTAGATAATTGAATGGGCAGCCTCAATTCTCCCCTTGTCTGTCTTGTGTTGTCTTCCTTGAGGCTGGAGGGAATCTTTGAATGTGGTTTATTAGCTAGGCTTGCAACAGTCTGTTGATTGATTGCTTAGTGCTTACCTATGAACCTCTTAAAGCTATCTCTGTTATATACAGTCATCTCCCTTCTGCTCATCACTAAATCTCTAATATGCAGCACAGCCATCTCTTTGCCAGCATAATGTTTTATCATCTGCAGCTTCTTCTTTGTTCTCCCTTTCTCCCTTAACATCTCATGAATACTGCTGTTCACTGTTTTTCTTGTTCATGAGTTTATAGGTGCTTACTGTTGACTTGAGGGATCCTTAGAAACCTAGCCATACATTTCAATTATGTTTTTAACTCTTTTAAGTATAAATAACTCAGAGGCAGGCAGAACATTTGCATGTTGCCCCTTTGCATGTTTTGTTTCTTGCAGTTTTTCTCACCATATCATCACTTTCAGATTTCCTCAGTACATAATACTTAAATAGGCCAACCATGTCTGTCCTTCCTTTCACTTTTAGTCAGTACTCTGTAGAACTCCTAATACCTTAATAACTTTATTCTCTGTGTTGCTTCTTACATTTATTCTTCTTTTATAATCATACTGACCTTCACTTCTCCATTCATACTGTTTTCTGTTCCATAAGCTTCTCCTCAATAGGTGGCTTCCTTGTTGTGATCTCTTGCATCCTTATGCTCCTCTCAACAATATTTTTTATTTACTTTGCTTTGTTTATATGAAGATATATTCTTTATCTTATAAGTATTCTCATTTTTCCTTATTATGACTAATCTGCCCTTAATAGCAATCAGTAATTTAGGAAGTCCGGAAGCATCTTCCTTAGCTGATGTAAACTAATCCATTACCTTTTCTGTTATGTCTGCGTCATCCATCTCCATCTCAAATGCATTCTCCGCTAGATGTGAGTTGTTTGTCTCTTCTGTTTTGTCTAAATCAGTCTACTTTGTTTCATCCTTTTCTTTTTCTGCTAGTTTTATAGTGGCTCTGTTTTGCTTTTGTATGTTTCTGGACTCGCATATTAATATTAGTTCCACAAATTATCATAATATTCAATACTGTTAAATACTTCCACGTTTTCATATTTTCATTACTATATTTCTCCATGTGATGCTATCTGTATCTCTCTGACTGTACAAACAGATATGTATAGAGAAGGGGAGATAAAAATGACAGGCAACATTACTTTTTATTAATTACAGGCATCTGCCTTAAGGACAGCTGCTGCAAGTTCTTCAGTATTATGAAAGCCAGAAGACAGGTGAATCTTTACTCATGGTTTAAAATGCTGTCAGATAGTTATCAGCAACAAAGTACACAGCAGGAACATTCTTCTAGTAGCTCATCACAGTGACACTTTCAGTTGCTTACTAAAATATATCTTCGTTCAAAATAACAACAAAAATGCATCAATTAAGACAGCAGGCAATATAAAACCAGGTAGTATTTCCTTTGTAACATAACATTCCTCTGTAAAATAACTAATCTCTTAGGAAAAAAGGTACTCTGTAGAAGCAATATGTTCTTAAATATCCATATATAACAGCTCTGGCATCTTCTTACCATTTGAGAATCTGTCGATGGTAAAGCATGCCCACGTTTCTTCATGCTTATTCAAAGGTTCAAAGATTAGTACTAAGCTAACTGCCCTTTGCGAGCCATTTTAAGCCTAGCCAATTATCCCTTGTGAGACTCAAACCCTGCACCTTGTGTTTGTAAGGCAAACACTTTAACCAGTAGGCCACCCTGCGATCCCCTATACTTAGTGCTTTCTGGCTAGGAACTTGACCATGTCCGGTTATTGCAAAAGTCTGCTGTCCATTTATTAACTGGTAACCCTCTTTACCACCTTACTCAGATACTTGAAGACTTCACTGGCTACAAGTACAATCTTGCATCCCATTTAAAGTTACAGTCCTTGCTGATTGGTCCTACATGACATGCCTCTCTCTCTACTTAAAAAGCCATTTACCATTTACTATCTTGAATGTATGTTCTCCCCTCTGTAACCTAGGGGCTGTTGATTGCTTTGAAGATGCAGCTAGAGACTTTTGACACTCACTTTTTGGCATCACAGAGTCTACAGCTTTGAACTTACTACCTAGATGGCACTAGCAATCCCAAGTTCTTTGTGGCTTCAAAATGTCCTTCAAGGCATATTTGTTTCAGTTGGTGTTTAACTGACTTCAGCTAACTTCTTTGTCATTGTATATTTTTACATTGTGTTACTTTTATTTGTTTTCTGTATTTGTTTGCTTTAACTTACAATAGCAAAATAAACTTAAACACAAACATCTTTTGAAGGTTTTTTTAAAAAAAACTATATGAACCTTTAGCATTATCCAAAAATATAGAAGCCTAATTATTTTTGGCTAACAAACATTTTACCAAAAAGGACAGTATGTCTATCCTTCCCATGAATTTAGATTTGCACATTTTACAGATGGCTTTCTATGGTGGTGCTGTAGTAGCGTTGTTGATTCACTGTAAGATGCTGTCCGGTTCAATTCTCAGCTAGAGCGTCTTCTGTGTGGAGACATGCGTGAATTGGCGTACCTTCGTTGAAGGTTGTGCGTCAGGGCTGGCAACTCGGCACATAAAAATCTACTACCAATCATTAGCGGACCGGAGTTCCGCTGTGGTGACCCCTAACCGGGAAAAGCCGAAAAGACACAAACAGATGGCTTTCTATTGAAATGTTGGCACTTATAATGCCAACTGCCAACATGCTGAAAATAATCAATGAAAATGCAGGAGATGAGAGAATATTGACTATCATTGTTTTCCTTTAAACTTCCTTTTTGCAGAGAGAAAAGCCTCTAATGAAACTTCATTGTTGGGGGGGGGGGGTACGCCCACCTGCCCGCATCTTATATATATTAACTCTGAGATCAACATACCTTGGAGAAAAGGGAACTTTCTGAAAAATGACCATCTCAGAATTAGAAGATGTAACTCCATTTGTTCAACAATCCCGTCTCAGCTTTATGGGACTCACTAAAATGGGTCATGACATTTCAAATGTCTACTTTTAGGTTATAGATTAAGCATGAGCCTGAAAACAGGCAGAACATAGAAAGGAAGAGACACCATAGTATCTTGGTTTTACATTAAAGCACTTTATGTCTCTTACCTACATTGCTCATGCAGCTGTAAGGTGGGAGGGGGGCTGTGCTGTTAAGTAATTAAACAAACACTGTGATATCAGTCAAGGCCCATATACTCTACTGTGGCTGTGCCATGTGATTTGGTTTTGCTGTCCTGATCATAACATACATTTAATCAGAATCTCTTAGTCACCATCCAACTGTGCTGCTGTGCACATCAGTGGGAACCGCTGCAGTAGTCAGGTGTCCATTTTAAAGGCTTATACCGCTGCAGTAGTCAGGTGTCCATTTTAAAGGCTCATGTTGTGTACCTCAGTCTACAGTACTGATACAATAAACCTGAAAGCTGTGGTTTGATTTCTGCCTGATTATTTTTTTTCAACTGAGTCTGAATAAATCTGGTAAATATGGCCTATCTAGTGGTTAAACTTGCATGTTTTTTTTCTCTGCAGTGGCCTTTAAATGCCATAATTAATCACCTAAGTCTTGTATAGTTGCTTTTTCTTTGTAATGAGTCTTTTATATTTCTGCTAAAGGCCAGTATGCCTGTAAAAATACAAAATAAAAGTACGTGCTATAACACATCTTGAATCAGATTTGCAATGGAATGTGAAGCAGAAAAGTTTTAACTTTTATGTAAAAGGCCACCTACCCCCACTCCCACACTCACACACAATCTTCATTATTATATGAATGTTACAAAATTTAGCGCATATGCTGTAGGACACAAACCTCCTTTACTCTTTTATTTCTTCTTTCACTACTTTGTAATGGATACATTAGAAACAGATTAATTTTTCAACTTTATAATATTGCCAAACATAAAAATATTAAGCATATGTGATACAGCATGCAGCTGGTAGCTGTATTGAAAAGACCCGTTCCCAGATGTGCTATCAAATGTCTTTTCTGCAGTAAACATGTGAAATGAGGTATCGAGTTGCATGCAGAACATTCTAGATCTTCTGTACTACAGTATGACAATGGAGAACTGACAATGGGCAATTAGAATTGTGCTTTTATTTTGCCTCAATTCTTTGTGCTCAAAAAAAGTAGTTCAGGCATGCTAGTATACTTTTCTGACCCCCAAAACAATTAGCTAGCCATTTCATGTATGACTTCAAAATCATTCATAGGTTCATATGTTCATAAGTAAGTACTAGGCTATTAGCCCAAGGGCCTAAGTAAGCCTAGCCAACAAGGTTCCCTGGCTTGTGCCACCCAAGAAAGTTAATTTCCTGTGTCCCTGTCGAGCAGAGCCATAGAAGTGATCCCGGGGTGTATTTCCTATTTCCCATCCACTCATCAAGATTTTTCTTGAAGAGTGCTAATGAGAAACTTTGCTTGACATAGATGGGTAGCTTGTTCCAGAGTATAGGAAGTCTCTGGGACAGGAATCTATCCCTCCAGCATGCCCTGTTTATTGTGATGACAAGGTTTAGGTCCCTAGAGCATGTAGCTTGGAGGGATTGGGATTTCTTTAGGTGTAACATGTCCAACAGCTCTGGGTTTAACATAGTTTTATATGTTAGGTAGAGATCTCCTCGGACTAGGTGATATGCTACAGAGTAAAGCTGCAGTTTTTTGAGATGGGCATCTATTTAAGGCCAGTAATCCTCTTTGTGAAGTACTTCTGTGGCCTTTCCAGCTGCTGCAGATGTCTTGTGAGGTACATTCCAAAAGGGACGTTGTACTCTATAATGAGTCTAATGAGTGACGAGTAGAGGGGAACAATGACCTTTTTTTCCTGGATGAGAACCCTTTTGTGATGAGGTGTGCCACATAGAAGGATTTACTGACTACTGTGGCAATGTGATTATCAAAGGAGAGACTACTGTCCACCTGGGTAACAAGGTCTCTTATCACACATTTGGCGTTAAGTAGACTGCCGTTTATGTGGTAGTTCATGGTTTCAGAGTTTTTACCAAAGGGGATGACAATGCACTTTTTGGCATTGAGCTTGATGCCATGCCTCTGACACTAGGCATATGTCTCAGTGACGCCCTTCTGTAGGATGTCCACATCATTTGGGGACTCGACTATGGCTCCTAGTTTGCAGTCATCTGCAAACTTAGTTAGCCAGAGGCTTTCTGTGTTAGCCTGTACTTCAGAGAAGTAGACACCAAACAGGTTAGGCTTTGTAGCTCAGTAGAAGCAATTTTGACTTCCAAATAATTTAAACCTAAATCATCTATCCAACTATAGTTAAACGGACATATATTTTGATGTTAGCTCAAATGAAGATGATGAATGAATGCACTTTTTGCCAATGATTTTTGTGTATTTCATTGTAATAGGGTTGGTCTGTTTTGTCTCTTCTGTTTTTGTTATCTTATGCTTTGTTTATTTTTGCAGGAATGTTAGACTCACTTTAATAGCTATCATTTACTTTCTTTTCTCAGTGTTTCTTCACTAAATTATAATAATGTATTTCTTCTTTATTTCTAGCTGTATAATTTTGAAAAGTATTCATTTTCTCAGCCCTTTCATGGACTGTATTTAGTTGTAAAGGCTTTAGTTTGTATTTTACTACCTTTCAATTAAGCCTACTGCTGACGCCTCCAGATTTGGAACACATTTTACTTTATTTCTGAATTCAAGACACTTTTTACTTTTGTGTATGTGTATGCATAGTTCTGAAATTACTGTGGCCAGAGCTGTTTTATATACCCTTGAAAGACTTTGTACGACAGCCTCAGATTAGTTTTAGCTTTTTAGTTTCATCTGTTCAATAACAATAAAAATAAAAATGAAATGGTTTCATCTGTTCAATAAAATGAAAATAAACAGGAGAAATGCCAGATAAAACAAAGTAACAACCCTCAATGGATGTACTGCAGACTCAGTCTGATTTTCTGAATGTTTTCCTAGAGGATATCATCATGAGAAGGGCAGATTTATACTATTTCTAGCTATTTACTCTGCTTACTGTCATTCAGGTTGTCAAAAGGCAGCTCTAGTATTGTCCAGGGAAAACATTGTGGGCAGTCGAAAATAAATAAATAATAAATAATGAAGCAGTCTAACACTGTAAAACGTTGAACTTCATTCTGTAAAAAGCACCCACCACAGCTCTATGTATACTGCTTTTGTAATGAAGCACCGTGTCATTTATTCTTATAGATATATTCTTATGTTATTTTTATAAGTACATTTTCAATGGTAAACATTCCACCTTCAAACAGCTTACATTCTGGACCTCTTAGTATATGTTTCTACTAAATCACACACTGCTTTTATCAATGAAGCCCACAGAAGTTAGTTGCATAACCTTTGCATTTAGTATGCTTAAGATAAATACTTTTTCCTACAGTTGTGAAAGTCATTTCAATAGTTTGCCCAATAGGAAGAAGTCATGTCAGTAAGTTGACAGTAATTCATAATCAAGTCAAACAATTCTAGATTTGTAACCAGAAAAGTCAACAAAGTTCCAATAAATATGGGACAAAACAAACTAATTTTATACAACCTTTTGTTTTACAGTTCACTGTATTGTATTGTATTGTACTGTATTCATTATGTATTTGCACTTTGTAAAGCATGGATGCACACTTTTTATGTTTTCATCACAGGGTCAAGGTAGGTTAGAAGATTACAGCCTAAGTGGCTATCAAGAAACGTTCCCATTGAGTTTATCATTCATTTACTGACTCTGTCAGGTAAACCAGTACCACAGATCCCAGGGATGAAAGATTACCCATCCATTTATCAAGTCCAGATTTAAAAGTTGCCAGAGTATAAGGATCATAGGAGGTTACTAGGCTAATGACCCTGAGGCCCTTACAAGCCTAGCCAAGAGTTTATCCCCAAAAAGAAACACCAGTCAGCACCTGTTGCCCATGTTAGTGAGGGACACAGGTGGAACCCCTGGGACATATTTGTGGTTTCCCATCCACTCATCAAAGTTGCACTTGAAGATGGTTAGAGAGGTGCTCTGTTTGACATACATGGGAAGTCTATTCCAGAGATGGGGTAGCCTCTGGGAGACAAACCTGTCTCGCCAGCAGGTTTTGTTGATGTCGCATATTAGATTCAGGCCTTTTGAGGGGGAAATGCATAAGGAGTTAGACTTATGGGTATGGATCATCTCTAGTAGGGCAGGGTCTGAGATTGCCTTGTAGGGGAGACACAGATCACCCCTGAGTAATCTGTACATACTGAATATACTGAATAGAGTGATAGTGATTTGATCCTGTCCGCATAGGACAGGTGTTGGAGCCCATGGATTCTCTTTGTGAGGTATTGCAGATGTTGGTGGTGCAGATGTTTGGAGAGGTACATACCAAATGGGTGGTGGGGGGTTATACTCAATTATTCATCTATGAGGCAGGAGTATGGAAATGTAATAACATCCTTTTTTTCTGGATGCAATCCCTTTACGTATGAGATGAACCAAATAAAAGGCTTTTCTGACCACTGCCACTACATGATGGTTGTTATCAAACTGAGTGCCCAGGTCTCTCATCACAGGTTGTGTGCTTAGGGGGTTACCGTTGATGTGGTAATCAGCAGGGCCGTGTTTTTGCTGAATGGTATGATGATGCATTTTTTATGTTTAACTTGAGGCCATGACTTTGGCACCAGTCATTAGTTGCTGGGAGACCCTCTTGCAGTATGTTAACATCATTTGGGGAGTCAATGACAGCAACCAACTTACAGTCATCTGCAAACTTGGTCAGCAACAGGCCTCTTATCTTTGCCTCGACCTCTGAGAAGTAGATGCCAAATGGTAGGGGTCCCAGGTCAGATCCCTGGAGAACTCCACTAGTGACAGGTCTGCTATTGGAGGTGGAGGTGCCTATTTTGACTTTGAGGGTCCTGTCAGTGAACCAACTGGCCACCCACCAGATGAGACAGAGATTTACGCCAAGTTGTTTTAGCTTTTCAATAATGGCTGAGTGAGGATTATGTCAAAGACCTTGGCCAATTCAGGTAAGCTGTATGCACTGACTTTCCCTCATCCAGGGCCTTATTGACAGTCTCAAAGAAGTCAACCAAATTCAACAGGTAAGATCTGCTCTTGACAAACCCGAACGTGGTGGGGTCAAGTGCTTAGAAATTGACTATGTCCTTGTTTATGAGATCTTTACCTGATAGCCCGAGGTGTATTCTATTACAAAGACTTACATTTCTCTGAGTTTGTGCAGAGCTGATGAAGCAGAGTTAATTTCCTGGCTGTGTTGGATTCTATAACCATTTGATATTTAAACTAAGTATACTTTTTTGGACTTGTTTTGCACTGTACAACATTTATATATTTGCTTTGTTGTTTGTGCCCTTTTTTGTCTGTTTGTTTTTCCCTCTCTTGCACCCAAGTGTTGTTGTTCTCTTAAAGTTGGTGGCTTTGGAAATGCAAACCCCTGCTGTTAATTTGATTTTGGGCACTCCTCCCAGTCCCATCTCATTTGGTCACTCATCTGAGTGCACTGAGATCATTTGGGTAGGACTACCCTTTTGCTTCTTTGACCTTGGACACTCCTTCCTGTCCTATCTCATTAGCTTAATGTACTCAGTACAGAGAGAGCACTTGGGAAGGCCTACCCCCTTAGTTCCTTAATCTTGCACTATCTTCTGTTTCCTCCCTCTCCACTTAAAAAAAAAAAATGTTTACACTATTCAGTTGCTTTTGCTGTAATTGTGTTCTTCCTACTTTATTACCTTATTTTTGCTGTGTGCTCTTAAGTGTTTAACTGATTTTATTCTGCTGCATTTATTACTGCTTGTTAGTAGCCTGATTACATTTATCTGTTATTCTAGCATCTTAGTTTTGGTTTTAGCACTTGTGCTTCAGGCCAGTTACATTACATTTAGCAAAGTTCTTGTGGTCTACACTCTTGTGGAGAAACCCTTATCAAAACTCTCTCTCCATAAGTCTGCCCAAGCATTCAGAACACTATGTCTGGACAATTCCCATCAGTTTTTCCTGCCAGCCTGGTCAACATGGGCATAGTGAGACAGTGTAGCAACTGCCTCATGTTTACTGATAGCCCTCTTCTCCTAGCACATAATTCTGCTACTTGCGATAAATGCATCTACAGCAGTAGCCTGGAATCCATGCTCTCTCACACCAGTCAGTACTCCTGACAAAGAGGAGATTGCCAGCACAAACACCAGACCACCCACATCACACAGCCAAGCACAACACATGCACACACACACACACACACACACACACACACACACACACACACACACACACACACACACACATACGCATACACACACACACACACACACACACACACACACACACACACACACACACACATGCAGATGTCCTCAATAAAAACTTACCAAAACAGCAGAGACCTACAAAACACACTCACAAACACTCCACACACAACACTAAACACATCACACACAGCAGACAACACACCGGTGTCTCACAAACACAGCCCATAAGGCAAAGCAATAAACCAAACATAGTAGTCATTGGTGACTCAGTTGTGAGACACATTGATGTCTCCCTCAACAGGCTCAACAAGTAGAAGGCCACAGTCAGTTGTTTGTCTGGTGCCAGAATCCACCACATCACGTACGCACTTAAGTCTCTCCACAAGTACAAGTACAACTCTGTCATTGTCCATGTTGGTGTGAATGACTTGAGACGTACTTCCATGAACTACATATAAGAGAGACATGATTGACCTCTCAGAGTATGTGTCCCAGGCAAGTATGACCCTAGCCCTAAGCAGCATCGTACCTTCACCAAAAATGATACCACAATACCAACAAAAAATAATTGACTTCAACAATTGGCTTAGTTTATGGTGTCATTCCAAGGGGATCCAGTATCTGTCTGTCTGGGATGACATGGTCGACAGGCCTTGATGCTTTGCTACAGAGATGACCTCCACCTGTTACCACTGGGTTTCCGGATCCTGGCCAAGACTCTTGCCTCTCCCATTCTACCTTTTTTAACTCATGTCCCAAAGACAAATCTTCCAAAATAAAAGATCTGTCAAAAATCAAACTGAAGGTCATGCTGATTAATGCTAGGAGCCTTAACCTAAAAATGCACTCACTGGAGGCTCTCCTTGTACTGAAAAATACCGTTGTCTGTGTGGTCATGGAAACTTGGTTCAGGGCTGCGGAAAGCACCCTGGCTTACCAGGCTATACCTCATTCCACACATTTTGACCCCAAAATGAATTTGGGAAGGCTAAGGGTGGTGTAGTCTCTATCTTCATTAAGGACAGGCACACCTCCAGACTGGTTTGCCAGCATGAGACACTGGAACTACTCCAGGTGCAGCTGACAGTTGGGAAGACACCCATCCAAGTTATAGCCAGCTATAGACACCCTTCCATGGCTCAGGACACCCATTCCTCTCACCTAGATCTACTTGGCTCCATTAAAGTACCCCCTAACACCCTGATCCTTGGTGACTTCAACTACCCCACCATAGACTGGGTGAACTATTCCTGCACTAATGCACTCACTCAATGATTCCTTGACTTCATAAATTCTAATGCACTAGACCAGCTTGTCTCATCCCCCACAAAGGAAAATAACACTCCAGACTTGGTTCTTACCAAAATGGGTGACTGCTGCACACTCCCATAGTATGTTCTTTCCTGGTGAGATCAGATCATAGGACTGTCTCAATCGAAGTTTCAATCCCACCCAACCCCCCCAACTGTAATCAAGCTAAAAAAACTTCTCTAAAGCTGACTATAATCTCCTAAGGTAGGGTATCCATAGCTTCATACCACCACCACCTTCAGAGGATGCAGACAACTATGCTGAACAGTACGCCAATGCAGTATACAAGTACCTGTGCAACTGCATGGATTCAGTCTTACCCAATATAACTAAAACCTGCTCCTCAAGGAAACACAAACCTGTTTGGTGGACATCTATCAACAGGCTTTACAACAAAAGGAAGAAACTGTTGTCCAAGCGTAAAAAGGAACATATTCCAATTTGGAAAAACTCCCTCCTTAGCCTCAACAAGCAAATTAGATCGCTAGTGAAAGCCTCCAAAGACAATCATGAATCAAAACTAGTCTCAGAAATAAAGGAAAACCACAAAGCTGTCTTCAGTTATGTCAGGAACCTCAATGGCAAAGCCCAAGTTTATTCCGAATTAGTACTTAGCAGTATCACTTACACTGATCCTGTTGACTTACCCAACCTGTTAGCAGATAGGTTCAGCACAAACTTCACCCCCCACCCCCCCAAAGGCCTTTCAACATCCCCGATACTTGTCCTGCACCTCACATCTCTGTAGATCAACTGCTAAGGGCCCTATCCAGGACAAAGAACAAAGCTTCCATGGCACCTGATAGTATCTCAGACTGTATTCTGCACCATCTCCAGCAAGAACTGGCTTTGCCATTGAACACCCTATTCAACCACAGCCTAAGTACAGGCTTCATTCCAGCAGAGCAGACAACTGCCATTGTCATCCTCTTGGACAAAGGTGGTGCCACTACTGACCCTGGAAACTATAGCCCCATTAGCTTGACAACTCTGATCTGTAAAGCCATGGATCATATTATTATGGATCTCATAAACACTACTGCTATGTTTGATAAGCAGAGGAAGCCTATTCTAAAACCATGGCATACTAAGGTTTAAGCCTGACTAGGAAGATTTAAATTTTTGGTGTGTGTACTTATAGTACCACTGTGTCTATGGAAAAGTAGGATCTTTCATAGCTCAAAAACCCAGGCATAGCTTACCAGGCAAGACTGTAGAACACAAAGTATAAAGACAGGGCTTTTGATCTGTCTGAGAATCTTAATGTACTCAGGCCTTATGTTTTCTTAGTTAGAAATATTTGTGTCTGTTCAGCCTGGACTAGGTTTTGAAAGACTATATCAGTGGGGTACTGTATTAAATGATAGGTGTTATGAGGGATATATATATATATATATATATATATATATATATATATATATATATATACACACACACACACACACACACACACACACGCACACACACACACACACACACACACACACACACACACACACACACACACGCACGCACGCACACACACACACAAGGGCTTTTGCTTTATAGCTCTAAATGCATCATTAAAGTGGGCACTCAGAAGCTTTAGAGTTGGAACACTTGAATGTCCTTGAAGGTTCATTTGTATATATCTTGTAGGCCTCTCTCTCTTCCTTGCAGCTACTGGAGGTGTCCTTAGATTTTAAATATTCTAAGTATGCTCACTTCCCTTCTTCAGCTTAATCGTGGTGATCAAAAGTTAGCCTTTATGTTAACATACTTTCCTAGATCTCATTTGAATGTCTCACTTTTGAGGAGAGTATATTTGCTATATTATGAAGCTATGACAATAACCTAGGTGACCTAGGTGTAATTAGCTGCTCAGGCATCCACTGGAATTGGTGTGTTGAAGACAGGCATTGTCTATCCTTATAGGTAATGAGAGAAACCATGAGCCCAGTCAGGTGGGGCTACAATGCAAGGGAACCTCCCTGAGGTGGGAGTTTGACTACCAAGCAATGACTACAGTAGTCTTCATCCCAGGGTCATGGGGGGATGCATTTTCATGGGGAATGTATAACAGCAGTAACATATGAGTCAAGCATTTTCCTCCCAGGGCAGCTGCTTCTATGATGGTGATATCCATGTATCCTGAGTTTGCTTTTATCTTACTATTATGCCTGCATGTTAGGTCATTCCTGACACACTTCCCCAGTTTGTCATTGTCTAACTCCTGAAATCTGTAACCATCATTTTCCATTAGTTAGATTCTGTAAAGTTGATTGTGAAAGCAATGTTTGGTGATCATATTCTCATCTGGTTCCCAACTTTTAGATCTGATATTCCATCTCCTCCCACATCTGGGAGTGCCAGGTACTATATCGATCTTTGCTGAGTAGACTCTAATAATCACACCTTGGGGGAATTCCCTTGTAGGGCACCTCTATTGAACCTACATGTAAATACAGCTTTATTACTTCAATTAATGCTAGACATATTGAAGTTTCTCATCAGCTCTACCTTCAGTTTGTCTTCTATTTAGTGCATGTCATTCACTACTTTGTTAAATTTTTCTTAGTCATAAAATGGATTCTATTGATATGTTTTGGCTATGCATCGATGTAAATGGTGTGTCACTGTTTGCATGTCCTGTGTTGTAAAATTATGAAGTCTGTAAAACAATATTAGTCTGTGCAATTTTTTCTCGATAAGCTCATTCTTGTGATCATTTGAAGAAAGCTTTGGTCTTTCTAGTCACTTTGGCATTTACATTAAGAAATAAATGCTTCAATAGCTCTTCAAAAAAAGTATTAGTTTGTCATACATCATGCTAAACTGAATGTAACTGAGACTGATGTAACAAAGACAATTCAGAAGCACGTAGCTGATTAAGTGAATGTTTTGTGCTTGCAGGACAGATCCTGTCTAGATCCTTTTGTACCTAATACCGAAGTTGCCAAATTGTAGAGGAGGTTTTTATGAAATACAAGTTTTAAAAGTAGTTTTCAGATGGCCAGTCAAAACAGGAAGGTCTTTAGTGCATTGGTGGTCTGTCAAACGACCAAATATAATTGAACAGTAGATATATTACTATTCACACAAGAAGGGGAAATGAAAATATTACACTTATTTCCTTTGCATCCAAGTGCAATTGTTCTGTATTTCATTTAAAGAACTATAAGATCGAAGCAAAGGGTAAAAACGTTACACACATAAACCATTCAGTGAAAACTGCAAAAAAGACCCACACAAGGTAGAGTATTCACTGTGTAGTACGTTAAAACTCCTGTAGTGGAGGCCCATGGGATATATGCAAATGACCCTTTAAGGACATACCAGTGTTTCAGCTACATGACTTCTAAATGCGCATGACATTTTACTTTCTACTTTTGAAGTCTTTATAGGTACATTTAGGCCAATTATGCCAAACCAGACTAGCTGTAAACATGTCGTGTTTTGGACTTTTTGTGACCTTGTCAGTACAGTATTAGTGGATTGTTTCAGTATACTTTAGAAACACAGAGCTTAAAACCCTAGGAGTCAGGATGCTGGACCAAAGCCTGAGCTGAGAGAGACAGAATGAAATACGCAGAGTGAGGGTGATTGAGACTGCAATGCCAGTACTTTGCCACAATCTATAGAAATGACACTGTGGAGTACAACACATGTTTCTGTCACCAATCACTTTGTTCACAACTGAGGCACTAGTAAGCCATCAGACAGATTTCAGCGGATTTAACAAGGTAGCAGTCTTGTTCTATTATGTGGGGGTGTAAATACCATTTTTATAAAATTTTTGATGAAGACTGGGGTGGAAGGGGGCAGATGAGCTGATAGCTGGTCAAGTCATAGACTTTATCAGATGTAAAGAGGACTACGTAGGTCATTGCACAGGGAGGGGATAAAAACCTTACAAAGGGGAAATGTAAGAGACATATGACATTCCAAGGTAAAGTGGCTCTACATCAACTTCAGGGAGAAGAAGAAGAACTGATTGTGTGGATCCGTTTTTGTAGTCATCATAGTTTTCAGGTGGAAAAACAGATGGTAATCTTCCCATATGTTAGCAGCTGGTGGAAGAAAGACGTGTTTTCAATGGAGCTGAATATGAATCATTTTTGGAGTATGTCCTTACAGATAGAAGGCCAAAAGCCACTCTTATTACATCAGCACCTTAAATATTAGGACATCATTTCTCAATATTAACCCTGATACTTAAGTAAAAACTGAACTTTCACATGCAACTGTGTACTTAGAGAAGTTAATATGCTGCAAAGGAATGATTAGACACAGCTAATGTGCTGTAAGACACCAATAGATACAGTGAAAGCTTTTTTTTCCTTATGAGCATGCAGTTAATGTGCTAGTTTGTTTAACTCCTGCCCATTTATAGTTATTTTTCTTTACCTGTTTTAGCATCTGTAACTAGATTTATGATGAAAAATACCTCCCAGAGCTGAAAATGAAATTATTTGTTTCATTAATACATTTAGTAATGATGTACACACAGAGGAAACAAGCTCACCTGCATAAAAGAAGAACTAATATACATTTTGAAAATTAATGGTTTAACATGTTTGTGTTCTGACTGCATGACAAGGCACACGGGATTATTAGCTCAAATGCCAGGTGATACATAATACTTGGAACAATCACATTTGAATGTCTTACTATACAGAGGTAGAGGAGGTCATAGCCATTTGCACAGCTAGGTCTACCCAAGTATCTGGAGCAACAGCGGCAGGACCTACATCAGCTTTTACTGCCTTGAAAGTTTCCTTATGAGTCTTGCTGGTCATTATTTGAGGTTTGGTGCCCTAGATTAAGTGACAATGTGAGCTGCTTTTCTTGCACTGGCTGGCATTTGTATACAGCCTGTATGTTAGCTGGTGTTTAGCTGTTATCCTCTCTTTCCAAACTTTACCTTGGTAGTACACCCGTTTTTGAATATGGAAATTTACATCTCTTTCACTGTGGTGTTGCATGCTACACTGTTATTCATCTTTAAACCTTTGTATTGTATTTGTTAATGACATATTTGTCCCTTCACTGTAATGTTTAGTCATATAATATATTTTTATTGTGTCTGAACTCACCCACCATATAAATGTGACAGGTAAATATGCATGCTCTGTAAATATTTATGTACCACAATAACTGAAAACAATTTCTTTAGAGGGTGTATCCATGAAAGGAGTCTGGATTGTTTGGTATAACCCTGGAAATACTTAGTCTGAAACTGAAATGCAGGGCTGGATATGAGAATGCTGATTATTTTTGGGAGAATAGGGGCATTAAACAGCATGTGAAGGACAAGAATATATTAGGTTATTTTGCAAGTAAATGCTGTTTTCTTACAATCTCTTTATGTATGCAGATATACTGATGAACTGCAGCACATTTTAATGCAACTGTCAGAAAAAAAGTGCATTTTGTTTTCTCTGCATTAGCTGTCCTATTTTGTCTTTGTATATTTTATTTTCATTTGTTAACCAGGGTAGAACACTTGTCTAGACCAACAAAACAATAAGAAAATACATTAAAATCACAAATAAAATCAATAGTAAGTTAAAGTTGTACAATAATCTCTTCTCTAACATCAAGTGAAAAAGTTACAATTACAAGGATGGCATATAGATTATAAAAATAAAAAAAGATTGAGTAGTATGTGATTAGTAACAACTATAAATGTTACTTGTGTCATTAAATATAGTAAAATTTAAAGAAAAATATTCTATTGTACACAGATGTCATCTACAAAGGAATGTTAAGTTGTACACTGCTGAAGGATTGCTAAAACAATTCAGTATAAAATAGACTATTTACCTAGCATATGAAGGGAGCTGGAGAAGATAGACAAAAGTATCTGGAAAGGAGTGCTCACAGGTATTGATAAGGGGTGATGCAGGATTGGCAAAGACATGGAGCAGAATGCATTGATAGTTTGGGGCAATGTGGGAACTGGTTGTTCAGAAGAGAATTAGATGGCAAGAAGCAGATAATAATATGTCAGTTATATAATGCTACCTTTGAGGAAACATTTACCGGTAGCTTCTTTGGATAGAAATTGTTTAAACTGGGTGCAGAATGTCAGGAAGGAAGAGACTTTAATGTTGGGAATTCCCAGAAATGGGGTGGGTGGTCAGTTTTGAACAGCTGTGATCTGTGCAGTGACTTCTTTTGTTTTGTTTTGTTTCTTGGGCTAAGCAAAGGAGGGATTGGGATCTTAAGTTATAACTGGATATTATTTGGTTAGCCCATCTGCAAACTATGGAAAGGTTTCTGATTTCATCAGTTTGCGAATAAAGAATGCATTTCTATTTTATTGGTAACCATTTTACTTTCCTTAGTACTGTACTATTGTGTTCCTTTCACAGGGCTAATGTTATGAATCTACAGGTCTTGTTAATAGTAGTTAGGAAGCATATCATTTTTTTTTTCTTGGAAGCTTTTGCTATGATAGGTAATCCCTATTTGAACTGAGCAAGAAGGACACCTGAACCAACAGCTAGTCTACTATCATGGAATAAAAAGTGAGAGATATTTTTGGATTAAAATAGCAAGCTGTTACATTGATGTAGTACTGTAGGGTGATAGTCTGGTAAAGCCAGACATGTAGATATTTAAGGTAAGAGATAATCTTTATTGAATAGTATACCCCAACTGTGAAGGGGGACTGTGAGCTTTTGTGCCCTACCAAAAATCATACATATTTTTTATTTTGTTTTGTTTCACATTTTTTCGGATGAGCTGATCTTGTTAGTGGTAAGCCAGCTGTATACTTGGGGAAGAGTTTCTGGTGCATTTTTGATCGTAGAGGGGGATGAATATGTCCTGTAGAGAACCATGTCATCAGCATATAATATGGTAGTTTAAAAACAATGAAAATAGTAGTTGAGACAAAACTGAACCTTATTTTATTTTATTTATTTATTTTATTTATTTATCATTTGTTGACCGGGAAAGTCCGACTAGGTTCCACAGAGCCTGTTTTCAGCGGAGGCCCGGGGAGAAATGCTCCAGATTGGAAACCCCCTTTTGCTAGAAAGAGAGAGAGAGAGAGATGATGATGTGTCCTGTCTTGAATTTGAATTGCCTATTGGTTAGAAAGTCTCATACCTAGGGCAGGGAGTCTCTGCTAATCCAGTTAAAAAAATAGTGACTTAGTAGAAACTCATGGTCTACCAGGTCAGAGGCTTTGGTTACATCAGTAAATACCGATCTAGTTAAGAGTCCTTGGCCATATTTTGAAGGATATCATTAGTGAGGCCATAAAGGTCCATCACAGTTATTCTGCCATCATCATTATTCTGACCATAATCCATAATGATGGATATAAGATGTATCTGTTTTTGAGTGTGAGAAGGATATATATAGGTCTACAGTCTTTTGTGCTTTCAGGTTTGGATATTTTTAAAGTAGGTTTTACTATGGTTGCTTTCTATTCAGTAGGCATAGTATTGGTAGAGAGGCAAAGTATTAGTGACAGAGGAGAAGAGTTTAGTGTCCTTTGCACTGTATGATAAACCAAGGTATTCAACCATCTGCTCCTGAAGGAGCATCAAAAGCATTTTGTTAATGGATTTCTCTATATCTTTGGTTGGAATGGTTTTGAAGTAAAATGGATGTGTGTACAGTGGGGGCTCTTACTGATTATTAGGGGGGAGGTAATTAGTTGTGGAGTGTTAGGTATTATAGAGACTTCTCTAAGGAAATCTATAGGGGTAGGGTTAAATGAAGAGGTGGGAATCATGATCTGTTTTAGTGGGTTCATAGTTTCAGACTGCTATGTAATGCAATCATTGAGTAATGTCAGAATTATTTAGCAGTGTGTTTTTTAATATTTTGGTTGCTCTTAGAAAATTTGCTTTGTATCCTCCACTTGTTTTTCAGCTGTTTCTTAGGGTAATGAATTTAGAATCCCAAAACTACTCCATAAGCCTGAAAACTTCCCATGTCTAAACAATACCATCTTCAACCATATTCTCCAAACAGGGCTTTACATTCTAGAGAAAATCACTTTCACTATCACCAAAGCATACACTAGTGCAGGAGTCTCCCTGTATTCAGCTAATACTGATAATCCTGGAACCACTTCCCATTAACACTAAAATCAAAGTGCTAAGCTCGTTCAAAAACCTATTAAAATCTCATATGATGGATAAATGTCTCTTTTCCTGCATTCCCACAGGCTAACTCTGTAACTTTCATATTTTTTTTTTCTTCAAACTTGCCTTACCACCAGCCTGACTCAATGTACATAGCCTGCAGCTTATCCAACCTACCCCAATCCCAGGTGCTCTCAACCCCTCACACTGTCCCAGTGTCACTCAGTCAAACTCTTGCATAGCTCTTCCTAAACTCCACTCGCTGCTCCCACCCACCTCCACAATTCTACTAGTACCACCCTCTTCTTATCTCTATGCCCACCCACTCTTCCTACTCACTCTTTTTCTATCTTCCCCCCTACTGCTACCTCTTCCACATCTACACCCAAAAATCCTTTGACCAAAAGTGAAAGTCCAGCACCTGGATACATTGAGTAAAAGATGTATTTATATACACTGAAGTAAATCACAAAGCAATAAAACTGTCAGTAGACTCATTCTTCTTCTTAAAGGCACAAAGGATTGGAGACTTCATCAGACTGACAACTCAAAAACATAACTCTTAAATTAAACTGAATCTATTGATCAACCAATTAAACAATTAAACATTTAACATTTAAAAGACCTAAGTCTTTTTAAGTAACTTTTAAAATTGATGACATTATTCAAATCAATAATTATATAACTTGCCTTCTGTATTTTGAAAATTCTAAGTTAGAACCATTGTCAAATTATATTGATTTAGCTTTAAAGGAAGTATTTTTAACATTCCTTCATTACTAGAGATTCATTTCATTTTAAAGAAAAAGTGGACAAGATAATTATTGAGGAAAAAAGATTTATTATTGACTTTAGACATTGCATCTTTATGCAGTTATTCACAATTTTCTTTTGAGAGCAGAAGACTGTACTGTTAGAGAAATTAGATTTATAGGTGAGAGTATAGGTTATGTACTTAGAAGTAATTATTTTATCTTTGATGGTATATTTTCCAGAAGCTGAGTGAGATGGCTATGGGGGCCACCATGGTGCCAAAAACTTTGCTAATTTGGTTATGGCACACAGGGAGGAAGAACATCCATATAGGAGACCCACATTTTTAAAGGTCAAGTTCTATATCCACTTAATTGATGCCCTTTTTTAATATAGTCAGGGCAATAGCAGAACTAGATAGGTTTTGGTAAATTTCAATGAAAGGGCAGAATTTTTGGATTTTGTGGTTAACATCCAGGAGAAAGCTGTTACATTCTTGGGTATTACACTAATCAATGAGGGGGTAAATTAGACACATAAATTACATATTAGAATTCTAGTAGCAACTCATTGCTATAATACAATAATACACATTCCACTTCACAAAAGAGAGGGTTAGTTAAATATGCCCAGTAGAATTAATCGTCTTACAAGTGATTCCAAAAGAAATAAAATGTTGGACAAAACCCATACTGAGAGGATTTTATATAAAGGGTACCCAGCAGAATATATACTCAAAGGTTTGGAACACTCTGACGATAAAAATGTTTTAACAGGAGTTACAAATTCTTCCAGATGAGACTTAGCAATAGGTTTGGACACTATAGGATTAAAATGTATCTCTAAGTATAACTGGAGGATTTTAGTTCAAATGAAGAAATCAGCCAAATAATAGGATCAGTTCCTACTTTCATTAATAAGAGAGGACATCATATTAAGGAGAGGTTAGAACAAGGTCAAAAGATAGTGGATAGAGAAGGCAAAGGAGGGGATAGGTAAATGTTACAAGTGCAATATTTGCAGGTACATTCTTGAAGTCCCACAGATTTATTGTGCTAGTATATTTAGAACATATCTGCCACCCATTTTTCCAAGTTCATCTGAATTTATATTTTTCTCTGTGATTCACACATTGTGTAGTATTTTTTATGTGGGGGAAAACATAAAGAAACTTGAAAAAGAATGCAAGCACATATGGCTATAAATGCAAGCATATATGGCTATAAATAAAGTTACACTTAATGCTTTATATATGCATTTTATAGTTTGTACAGGTTTTAAATGTTTTTGGTGTTTTAGATCATGCTAAGCAGAATATGAGGGGTGGAAACAGGGAAGATTATTTAAAATGTTTAGAATATAAACTGCAAGATATACTTAATACCACTAATAATCATGGTTTGAATACTGTCATAAATTTTAAAAGTTAGTTAAAAAGACTTAGGTCTTTTAAATGTTAAATGTTTAATTAATTGATTGATCGATAGATTCAGTATTTAAGAGATACTTTATGAGTTTAGTCAGTCTGATGAAATCTCCGGTCCTTTGTGACATTTAGAGAGACGAAAGTGCTTACTGACAGTTTTATTGTTTCATGATTTAAGTTGGTGGGTATAAACACATCTTTTACTGAATTTATCTGGGTGCTGAAGTTTCCCAGAAAAAAATGCTTTAGGTAGTACCTGCATAAAACTATGGTGGGACAGCAGTCTCTGAAGCAGTTATACTTATCACATTGTATAAATATTTAGGATAAAGGCTTTTGCAGTGCAGTAACTCTTTCTGAATCCCAAGGAATGTGTATAAAATAAGAATAAGGCAAACATGGAAACAATGGGAAGGCAGGTTAAAAAATGTAATACATATAAAGAAGAGAGCCATGTGATTATTTAAATGGAACCTGGACAAGTGATTGTATCATTTTAATTCAGACATGAAGTAGGTGGGATTATAAGAAAGACAGAAAGAGTTGCCCTGCATTTCATCAAGTGTGCAAAATCTGTGCTCCAAAAAGATTGTGCTGTGTAAAGTGTAAATGGAAATTAGGTATACTTAAAAGAATATTCATGTTGTTAAATAAACATACAAAAATGAACAGTACCAATAAACAGACTCTAAATTATGCTGTAGAAGTGAAAAAAAATATTGATACAGTAAAATCTAAAAATGCATCTGAAGAACTGAAACAAGCAAACACATCAGTTTGCAGAAAGGGGATGCTGAGAATTAATGACATAGTTGATCCCACACACACTGACACTGATATGACAATGCTGATGGACCAGAACCTCAAATGAGACATTCTGCTAGGTGTAGATGTCTTTTTTATATACTTACAGTACTGACATTATTATACTTATGTGTACCTCTTTTAGTACTTCTTACAAGGTTAAAAATCGGTTATTTTTCTTTGTAGCACAAAATATTCTTTAAGTTATTACTTCTCTTGTATATGAAACTTAAATGATCTCATCCTACTTGTTTAAACTGGGGAAATTGTTCTACAAGAGGCCAATACTTTCTTATTACTTTTTAACCATTATATACATATATATATATATATATATATATAGAGAGAGAGAGAGAGAGAGAAATTAAACATCTGGTAAAAAAGACACAATTTTATTTAAAAGTCTATGGCACCTGTGATACTAGAAATTTAATACTTTATGCCAGCAGTTTGAAGCATTTTATATAGGGAGAACCAACCAGAGGTTAAAAACTGTATAAGTGACCACATGTCTGAAATAAGTAGGCACATTGATACCAATGCATTGTATAAGCATGTTAAGGAAACAGATGACAGTCATGGTTCTAAATATCTTATTTTGCAAGTAATTCCTGAAAAATAAATATAGATATAAAGAATGACACAGAGAGAGAGGAGAATCATTGGCTAGCTAGATTTAGAGGACAGATGCATCCAGGTTTGAACAAGTCATTTACAATCAAGCCTATTCTAAAGGACCTCAGGAATAACATTAAATAAATATTCATTTAAAACATTGATTAAGTGATAGACACGTGATTGTTTGTCACTCATTAAATGGTGATCATATGATGGTCTTTGTCAATTAACATGATGGTCACATGATAATTTTATTAACTATATAAAGAAGTACTTGACTCTGAGTTGATGCTTGCCTGAAGAAGCTATCTTTTGGTGAAAGTGTAACTTGCATTTTAAACAGTGTTTTAATAAAAGTTTATAGTACTGGTACATGTGGCACCAGATTATCTTCTTTTCAATTATTGTTTACTTTATAGAGAAGTCCTGCTTATAGGTGAAGTATAACTATTTGTTATTATTTTTTCACGCTCATTTTGAGGTCTGAATGTGCGGAGGGCATTGGAGCCTTGCAGGTCAGGGTGCTGTCCATGGCCTTGAACCATGTCTCACTGACTGTATAGATATCAGCATCTTCCAAGGTGAGGAGTGCTTCCAAGAAGTGCTGCTTCATGTTTAGACTTCTATCTTTAAGCTACAGTGGATTTTGTTATGTCGGAAATGTTGTTGTTTTGACATTGCCTAAAAAGACACTACTGGGGAGGCAAGCACCTTTGCCAGTATTTGAAAGCATACAGGAGACAAGTACAGACCATCTCTTACAAAGCAGTGTGGCTTTTCAACCATGTCATCCCAGGTTGACAAATACTGGATCCCCCTCGACTGACATGAGAAGCTAAGCCAATTGTTGAAGTCAATCATTTTTTGTTTATAATGTGGCATCATCCTGGGTGATGGTAGAATGCTGCATAGATCTAGGGTCACAACTGCCTGGGAAATATAGTCTGAGTGTTCAGTCATGTCTCTCTTCATATAGTCCAGAGAGGCACATATTGGGTCATTTACTCCTTCATGAACTATGGCCAAATCATAACGGTACTTGTTGTGTGACTTGAGTGCATGCATGATCTGATGGATCCTGACATCTGATAGGCAGCTGACCATGACCTTCTCCTTGTCCAGCCTGGTGAGGGGGGACATCTGTGTGTCTCACTATAGAGTCACCTATGACCAGGACATTTGGTTTAGAGGTGTTTTGCCCCAGGGGATTATTTATTGAGACACTTTTGTATCTGTTATTATGTATAGTGGTTTCTATTTGCGTAACAGTATGTGCACTTTGTTTATGTCTGGGAGGTCTCTGAACTTCTGGTAGACTTCTAGTGATCACCTCCGCATACGTGGGTCTGTGTGTCATGTCTTTAGTTTGTGTGAGAGGTGAAGAGTAACCTATTTGGTATCTAGTTAGTTGCTACATGAGAGAAGTGATTCCAATTTCATAATGTACTTACATCTCTCACATAGGGTACTGGTTTGCTGTGGAAGTTAATGGTTGTCAGTATACATGAGGCAATTACTGCATATCCTCAATATTCCCATGTCAATCAGGCTGGCCTGAGAAATTATGGGAAACTGAATGTCCATCATAGCAGATTTTTACCATATGAGCTATTAGAGAAAGGAGTGGGCTAGATCGATTTGTTTTTGCACAAGGACTATCAAGCTATTAGGGAAAGTAGGTTAGATTGATCAGTTTTTGTACTAGGACTATCAAGGGTTGTTACATTGAGGGTTGTGGATAATAGGTGTGGCAAAGCTGCTCAGTGTACAACTAAGTTGCTTTTAGTGCAACAGAGAAGCTTGTAAGTATTCTATTGACAGTTGTCTAGGGAAAAACTGTGTTTCAATGCATTTAGGGCACCACTAACCCATGTAGCGTGAGGCGCAGCGATGAGCAAACAGGAGTCTTAAATACAGGCAAAATTAAAATGTTTTAATCTAATCTAATCTATCAATGGAAAAGTACACAATGAACTTTCCTCCAGCAATTCCCATCTCAGACAAGGCTGGACCCACACTCTTTTACCACAAGGGTGCAGAGGAGCCTTTCTCAATGTAATATGGCTGGTTAAGTGCTTGAGTGTAACAAAAAGAGGCTAGATTCAGCAGGTCTCAATCTAGATTATGTTAGCTAGGCTGAAAAATGCAGTTGAAAACAAGTGCAGAAAATATGCAGTCACAACAGTAAAAAGGCAAGAAAAATGCAGTGATCAGCTACAATGCTAAAAAGTGCAGTAGAGACACAAAATATACTTATTTATTTATTTTATTTTATTTTACATTTGTTTACCAGGTTAGTCTGACTGGATATATATCCCTTTTCAGCAGAGACCCGGGGAGAAAAGCTCCACATTTGAAAGGAACAACAATAGATAGACTAAACATAAGCAACATTCGTAGTATACAAAATACAGAGAGACTAGTTAAAAATACATTCTATTAAATTCCACAAGTAAATGATGAGTAAATACCAGGAAATACAGATAGGTTAAGAAGTAAAGAGGTTTGGGCTTTAATCACGAGGGAGAAGGGTAAATCTACCTTTCAGATTGATTCTATGGTTATACGGAGGGGGCAGTCTAAGAGGAATAGGGTGATATGGGAATAGGTTTAAAAGGGATAAAGAGAAGATTTGAGGTGAAGAGTCCTTTTAGATGATAGTGTGTGTGTGTGGTAGGCAGCTTATAAGGTTAGTCAGGATTGTCACAAGGGCATAGCCAGTGTGCCTTAAGAAATGACTTAAGACTAGTTTTAAAATGGCTGAGTGAAGTTGTTAGTCTTAGGTTATTGGGAAGGGAGTTCCAGAGCTTTCCAACAGAGTTGGCATAGAGAGCATCACCACCTGAGTTATTAGATTTCATGATTTGTACCAGGACACTATTAGACGACCGGAGGCAGTTAAGGTTGGAGTACGGGGTCAGGAGTTTGTTCAGAGAGGGTTTTTTTTCTGGTTCCTTAATTATTTTAAATGCTTCCGTAAGTTGGTTGAATTTAAGTAGGTTAGGTAGTTCTAACCATTCAAGTTTCTTTAGGTTGATGCAGTGATGAGTACGGTAAGGTGATCCAGTAACAAATTTAGCGATGTGGTTATAGGCAACTGAGAGCTTGTTGAGCTCATTTTATTAAGGAAGGATAGGACTGGGGAGGCATACAGTAGGGTGGAGAGAAGGTGTGATCGTGCTATAGTTAGTTTGGTATAAGGAGTTAGAAAGTTCTTAATTCTGTACATGGATCCTAGTTTCTTGTTTACTATTTTAATAGTTTGACTAATGTGAACATCAAATTTGAGCTTGTGATCAATAGTAACACCTAGTAGTTTGGTGTTGGTGACAGGCTCAATGATGGTGCCATTGATGGATTGAAGGTGAAAGATCTTATTATTAGAATGAGGCGGATATTGGCCTGAGGGGATTCCTGAGGTGGGGAAGATTAGAAGTAGCTTAGTTTTTATGGGATTTAGAATGAGTTTCCGTTCAGAAAACCATTTTTCAACTGCTGCAAAACAGTGTTGGGTGACTACTTGAAGATTATGGAGAGAGATATCAGAACAAATCAGGGTGGAGTCATCTGCATATTGAATGCAGGTGGCTTTAGGGATGACTGAGTGGAGGTCGTTTATGAATACAGAGAAGAGAAGGGGACCAAGTATAGAGCCTTGGGGAACTCCTATGGAATTTGGTAGCAGGTGAGATAGTTTGCTTTGCCACTGGACTGCTTGTTGTCTACCAGAAAGGTAAGCATTAAACCAGCATAGGGCTAGGTTATCGAGGTGAAGGGATTTAAGGGTGTGGAGCAATAGTTGGTGATTGACCATGTCAAAGGCTTTTGACAAGTCAAGAAAGAGAGCAGAGGTTATTAATTTGTTGTTCCGATTGTTATTTACTGAATCAACAAAGGAAAGGAGGGCAGTGGTAGTACTATGATGGGGGCGAAACCCATATTGAGTTTTAGACAGAAGATTGTTTAGGGTGAGGTGGTGTAGGAGTTGCTTATGAGCACACCTTTCCATAATTTTTGCTATAGGTGACAATATTGCTATAGGTCTGTAATCTGATGTTTCCGTAGAGGCGCCTCCCTTGTGAAGTGGGATGACGTATGATATTTTCCAGATTGAGGGGATGGTGGCCTCAGTAATAGTTCTATTGATCAGCATTGAGATGGGATATGCTATTACATCAGATGCTATTTGTAGGTATTCAGCTGGGAGACGATCAGCCGATAAGGTGGATGGTTTGAGTTTCTTTAATAAAGTTCTAATATAGGAGGTGGATATTGGTTGAAGACTAAAGGCAGGTAGATTTTTGCCAGAGGCAAATAAGGCATTTTTGCCTTATTTTCTTGATGCAAAAATCTCAAATGTTTCTCCAACCTAAACAGACCAGGCTCCCTTCCCGTGCACTAGATGGAAAATCTAATGAGCTCTTGATGTAAAAACAAGTGCTTGCTAGAGTGAAAGAATACACTACTTTATCCAACAGCTAGCTAGAAAATGAATTAAAATCAAGTAAATCTGTAGAACAGACAATGAGAAGTAAAATTCACCTTTTCAATACAAGCACAAAGAAAGGCAAAAAAATCAGTATTATCAACAGCAGTGTAGAAACAGAAGAACTTATTCTCAATTTACAGTAGAGGCGGGCAGCTTAGAATCATCAGGTTTGAAAAGTACATCAACAACAAAGGGGAGGGTGGGTGGAAAGCACTAACAGGGAATCACCAGCAGTACTTTAGTTTATGCAAGCTTGAAATTGTTTCAGCAAAAGATAAAGGGCCAGAAATTCACTTTGTATTTAAGTATCACTCAAGAGACAATTAACCAGTGAAAACAAACTTGCGAAATGTGCAGCCTAGATACTTTGTCTACCTCTCACATAGAACAAAATGACCAGGCCAAGCAGATTTCTTAAAACAGAAAACAAAATGGATTAGGTAAAAAAGAAAGCAGTTTTATCAGTCACAGGCAAAAAATATATAGGTTTACTTTCCTCACTCTGCAGGTAATCACCAGCAGTGCTTTAGTTTATGCAGGCTTGAAATCTTTTCAACAACTTTATCTACAGGCTTTTGTCTCTATACAATACTCATTGACTGTCCTTTTCTGCTTTGGTTGAAAAGCAAGTAATTATTTATTTATTTAATTTTATGTTATTGTTAACTGGGTAAACCTAGTAGACACAAGCTTCTTCACCTAGCAGACCATCAACATTGCCTGGTTAAATGACATTGAATCACACACACTGCAGATAACTGGAGGCTTAGGGGATCAAACCCTCGCCTATAGGATGAAACCCATTATCTTTCATTTTTTTAATCCTTTCCCATAAAGTTACTATCCAATGAGTCAAGTCAGAAACAACACCAGATTATCTTTGTGATCTTTTATTAAATAGCCATTGACAACCAGTAATGAAGCAACAGTAATTCAGATGCAACATATACAACCATAACCATTAAACCATTACCTCAAGCTGATTGATGTAACTCTGCCTGTTCCGGCTCCCACTTCAGAAAAGACAGGTATGTATTCCAAGCTATCTTGGACCTCATGGCAAACCCAATAACTCATCCTTACATGCAACATACCCCTTGATGTGGCCACCGGTCAAATTTGGGTCCAACTTGAGGAGAGCTGAGGCCACTGAAAATGGAACATAAGGAACATGGGTGAGCGGGGTGAAGCCATAAGGCTGTTTCCTGTCTTGCAATTCAGGGTTGTGAGGAGGGGTCGGCATAGTTGCTGATGAATCTGTCAGCAGAAGGTGAAGCACTCTCTTAAATAGTCTCACAGACAATGAGCCATTAAGAGGTAAATATTGTTAGCCTTTCGTGTCCTCAGTCTTCTGCAGTAAACTGACAAACATCATAATACTGTTGCAAATCATGATGATGAGGTGTCTGGGTACAAAAATAAGGGAGGTTATATTCTGCACACCCACGCAGCAGCTTGTTGAAACTGACTTATAAATCAGGACAACAGGACTGATGAACTTAATGCTTGCTCTAGCCTTAAGTAAAACTGTTTTGAGGACTGTGTGATTAGCACATTAGGATGGTAAGGAAGCTTTGACTCTTAAGCAGACCAATAACAGAACATAGTCCTTTGGATGAGATGTTAAACCAAGGTCCCATCTGCTTTCATTGGTGGAAGCCCAGATGGATATAAAAATATCCCACTGCACCTATCAAAAAGAGTAGGGGAATTTCCCTGATGCCCTAGCCAAATTTCCCTTAGTAGTATAAATACCACCTTGAGAGTCCCTTGAAAACAGGGTACTAACCTAGTGGAAATAAACTGCTCAACAAAGGATAAATAAAATAAATAAATGCATGAATAAACCTCATGAGGTGTATATCACTAGGCTAGAGGTAAAGGAAACATAGGGCAAAATCTAGGCTGAAAATAAATAATGTATTTGTTTACTGGGTAAATGAACTGGTCCTCTGCATACCTTTTCTCAGGCATGACCTGGGTGATTAAGGCTAGCACATATGCAACATAAACGGGCTATTTACAGTAACTTATTTACCGGCTAATATTTGTCAAGTGAAATATATGGAAGAATCATATTCTGGCTCAATAATGACAGTAAATGCAGGTGTGGAATAGACGGTAGACCCCACATTCTGGAACTTTAAAAGCAGAGAATTTAACCTCTATGCTGCCATATTACCTTGTAATAGAACTATTTAAAGCAAAATGGCTTCAGTTACATAAATAAATCACACATGTATGTGGCGTAAGGTGAAATGTATTACTCCTGCCCAAGAAATGTAATGCCTAAAAATAAGCTTGCTACTGCTCTACAATGAAAAATGCATTTGTGTATTAGGAAAATTAGATACTGGCATATCTGAAGTCTCTTCAGTAAATGCTTTTTACACTCCTTTTCTCTAGTCAAATCTGTGGGTAACCAGAGCCTACTCTATCAAGCAGTAGAAATTAAGAACTAATTTTGGTTAAGACACCAGTCCATTGCAGGACATGCATAACCGCATTCACCTATGAACAGTTTACATGATCATCCATTTACCTCCATTCACTAACTGGTAAATCCTTAAGATGTGGGAGGAAATAGGCAGTTCTGTATTCCTTGTGTAAACAAATTCTACCAAAATCTGCCTTAGGAATTTATGTTATGATTTTTTTTTTGTTTCCAAGGACCATGAAAATTATATATATATATATATATATATATATATATATATATGGGATCCGTACAGATCCCCGAATGCACTTTCCACTGAAACATAAATCACTGAGCATACTTAACCAAAAGTGCTGTTCACCGAAGCAGCACTTTCGGATAAGTATGCATGATGTGCCAGTCGTACTATGGTGCGGATAAGGAAAAATTCCCTTTTCCCCACTGTAGTGCAACCTTGAAGTGAGAATATTAAAGTAAGGGGGTGTGGGGTGGTGCAGGGGGGCTTTCCCCCCTGCATAGAAGTAGGTTTAATTTTTTTTTTTTGTTTTAAACATACTTTGATGAAAGTGCTTTTTTGTTAAAGTGTGTTTGGTAATTATGGATTCAGACATATGATCTTTCAATCAAAAGTCCTAGAGCCATATCTATACATATATATATATATATATATATATATATATATATATATATATATATATACATACATACATACACACAGTGGATATAAAAAGTGTAAATAACCCTGTTAAAATGCCAGAGACCACAATAAATCATTTCAAAACTTTTCACACCTTTAATGTGACCTATAACCTGTACAATTCAATTGAAAAACAAATCTGTTAGGGGGAAAATATAAAAAATAAAAAAAAAAATACAATAAGCTGGTTGCATAAGTGTGCACACCTTTAATTAATACTTTGTTGAAGCATCTTTTGATCTAATTACAGCATTCAGTCTTCTTGAGTAGGAGTCTATCAACATGGCACATCTTGACTTGGCAATATTTGCCCACTCTTCCTTGCAAAACTGCTCGAAATCTGTGAGATTGTGAAGGTATCTCTTGTGCAGAGCCCTCTTCAGGTCACCCCACAGATTTTCTATTGGATTAAGGTGTAGGCTCTGGCTAGGCCATTCCAAAATTTTAATTTTCTTCTGGTGAAGTCATTCTTTTGTTAATTTGGATGTATGCTTGGGGCCATTGTAGTGCTGAAAGGTGAAATTCCTCTTCATCTTCATTTTTTATATTCACTGTATATATATATATATATATATATATATATCTGGGTTTACTACTGTAGATCGAAATTACACTATTTTGAAATACAATAGTAGTGTCCTACTAACGCAAAAGTGCACTTCAATGAAAGTGCACTTTCGCGAAAGCCACTAAGTCGAATGGAACATTTCCTGCACTGTGGTGCGGTAGTGATGGACCTTAAGGTTAGGGCTTGGGTTAAGGATAGTGGATAGCTAGTAGGGCTATCCACCATCCTTAGCCCAAGCCCTAACCCTAAGGTCCGTGACTACCGCAGCACAGTACAGGAAATAGGTCCGTAACTACTGCTCAGTGGAGGAAATACAATTTTCTGCACTGTGGTGTGGTAGCCATGGATCTTAGGGTTAGGGCTTGGGTTAAGTATAATGGATAGCACTACTAGCTATCCACTATCCATTACCCAAGTCCTAACCCTTCATTCGTTCTAGTGACTTTCGCGAAAATGCACTTTCGTTGAAGTGCACTTTCGCGTTAGTGGGACAGTACTATCGTATTTCAAAATATTGTAATTTTGATCTACGGTAGTTGACCCATATATATATATATATATATATATATATATATATATATATATATGTGTGTGTGTGTGTGTGTGTGTGGGAGTGTGTGTGTGTGTGTGTGTGTGTGTGTGTGTGTGTGTGTGTGTGTGTGTGTGTGTGTGTGTGTGGTGTATATACATATATATATATATATATATATATATATATATATATATATATACACACACACACATATATATATATATATATATATATATATATATATATATAGATAGATAGATATGGATATATAGATATATAGCTTTATGTATGTATGTATTATATGAAACGCACCTAAAACTGTTGACTGTTTCTGCCTTCTGAGCACAAAAATCACTCATTCGGTATGCTGTTTGAAGTCAGAGTTCCCTGGTGACCACAGACAAGCATCTTTTCTTGCAAGTTGAATGTAAATGAATGTATAACTGTGCTCCGTATGGTGATTACATGACAGAAGGGAAAAAATAAATGTTATAAACCTCATTGTTTTTATCAGTCATTTCAGTTGGTCTTGGAAACTGCAAGCAATAGTTAAAGAAAAAAATTTAGATTGAGAGGTTTATTTTGGAGATATTGCTGCTGCATGAAATTATTTGATCCTTCCTCTGTCAGAGCTGTAAGAGAGGAATTGAATGATAAGCATCAGATAACAGGAGCTCAGAAAGCTTTACAATTCATTTCATCAGATGAAGTGTTTACATAGGACAGCTCCATCTCTTTGTAGTGCCTTCATAGCCGTATCCTGCACAATGCTATGGGGAAATGTGGGAAGCAGAAACTGAACACAAGGTAGGAGAAAAGCAAAAAGCACAGAACTAATGATTTCTGTGCTTCTTTGTTAACCATATTCATTGACAATTGTTTATTAATCTGTCAAGGCTGTGTGCATACAATTCAGACATAAGCACATGACCTGCCCTGCCGTGCTTCATTTCCTCATTTCATAGCGTTCGCTACTTCCTGATTCATTTGGAAGATAAGCATAGCAGACAGGTAACTCCCCCAGGGTCAATAACCTCTGCAAGGAATGCCCCATATTACACAGCCATACTGCTGGGAAGCACATCTTTTATAATCTGAGATGCTTCGTGGACCTCTAGGTTTTGATCATTTTTTTTAAATGCCTAGAAATTACTACCCTCTGCCTCTGCCAGCAATGTCTTGGTTTGTACGTGAACTTAAATTTACTGAATTTACATAGGCCTTTGAAAATTTTTGTTCCACTTATAAATGGCAGATACAAGCTTTGGGGAAACAGACATGAAAGCAGAAAGGTACAATGAGGTGGATAAGAAGACATCACCCACACAGTAGCAACAACTACTGAAAAACATTTCAAGTAGCTGACTTCATGTCAAAAGCTGTAACACTGTCAATCCAGGCTACTAAGTACAGTTTTCAAGGCAGATACGTAGTAGGGCTGTAATAACACTGTGAATGGTACTGTCTGATGCATAGGATTTCTGTGTTAACATGGTACCATTGTAAGACCTGTCTAAGGGCTGCCATCAACTGCTTACCATCTATTCTCAGGAGCTATAAAACTAAAATATGAAAAATATCAAGGAATTAAAAAGGAGAAAGCTGGAATAGTGTTTTGTAAGTAAACAAATCAAGATCGATCCGAGACAAGGAGAATGCCAAAGAGTCAGGGAAACAAGAAAATTATTAGGTGGTTGTGCAAAGAAGTGTTTCCTCTGCAGCAAGTGTGAAAAACAGATTAACTGAACTGTTCATAGGTTCATAGGTTCATACTAGGCTATCTGCCCTAGGGCATTTATAAGCCTAGCCAGAATGTGTTTGGCTTTCTCCACCCATTTTACATTTATTTTGTTATGCCCTTTTTCAAGGTTAGTATACTGTGCCTCTGTCTAACAGTGACACAGAAGTGATACCCGGGGTAAACCTACGATCTCCCATCCACTCATCAAGATTCCTCTTGAAGAGAGTCAATGAGGGACTCTGCCTAACCTGGACTGGGATTTTATTCCAGAGTGAAGGGAGCCTCTGGGTTATGAATCTGTCCCTCCAGCATGTCCTATTTATTTCAGTGCTGAGGTTCAAGTCTCTCGAGCACGTAGCTCGATGGGATTTGGATTTTCTGAGGTGCAGCATGTCCATTAATTCCGGGTTGGACATGGCTTTATACGTCAGGCACAGATCGCCTCTGAACAGGCAGTATGCCACTGAGTAGAGCTGGAGTATCTTTAACTGGCAGCATATGGCATCTGTTTGAGCCCTTTGATCCTCTTGGTGAGGTACTTTTGGGGTCTTTCCAGTTGCTGCAGGTGTCTGGTAAGGTACATCCCAAAAGGGGCATTGTACTCAATTATGGGCCTGATGAGGGATGAGTAAAGAGGCATGATGACCTCCCCTGATCTAGATGTGAATCCCTTCATGATTAGGTGGGCTATATAAAATGTTTTTTTAACCACTTTGGCCACGTGGTTGTCAAATGAGAGATTGCTATCAACTTGGGTCCCCAGGTCCCTAATTACTTCTTCTGTACTTAATGGATTACCACCTATGTGGTAATTTGTGGGCACTTTGTTTTTACCCAAGGGGATGACTATACCCTTTTTGCATTTAGCTTGAGGCCATGGCTCTGGCACCAGTTGTCTGTTTCTATGAGGCCCTTTTGGAGGATGCTTGTGTCGGCTGGAGAGTCGATTATGGCGCCCAGTTTGCAGTCATCTGCGAACTTGGTCAGCCACAGTCCTTCCGTGTTGGCCTGTACCTCCGAGAAATATATACCGAACAAGAGAGGTCCCAGGACTGAGCCTTGTGGGACACCACTTGTAACTGGTTTGGAATCTGACATGGCTCCAGCAATTCTAACCATGTGGGTTCTGTCCTTGAGCCAGTTTGCAATCCATCTAGTGACATAGGGGGTTATATTTAAGCTGGTGAGCTTATCTATAATGCCCGAGTGGGGTATTGTATTGAAGGCTTTTGCGAGGTCCAGGTAGGCTGTGTGGACCACCTTCCTCTCATCAATGGCCTTGGTGACTGTTTCAAAGAAATCAACCAGGTTTAAGAGGCAGGATCTGCCCTTAATAAAGCCAAACTGGGTAGGATCCAGTGTCTGTAGGTCCCCAATATCTTTATTTATGAGGTCCATGATGATCCTTAACATAGCTTTGCAGACCAAGCTAGTCAGGCTTATGGGGCGATAGTTTCCAGGATCCATTGAGGCACCACCTTTATGGAGAGGGACCACTGTTGCTGTACACCACTCTTTGGGCACATATCCTGTAGTAAGGCTGAGATTGAACAGTAGTTTTATGTCTGGGTTTAGCTCTTCTTGGAGTTCATGTAGGACGCAGCCCGGGACACCATCTGGTCCCATTGATGCTGTGTTTTTTGCTTTGGAGAGGGCGGCTCTTACCTGAGCATCTGAGATGTCAGGGGGGCAGCACTCTGCTGGGATAGATATTTGCCCTTTTGGTGGGGGGGGGAGAAGTTTGCGCTGAACCTGTCAGCTAGGATGTTGGCAATGTCTGTGGGTTCAGTGTATTTTTTGTCATTTTGGACTAATTCTGAGCATATCTGGGAATTACCACCCAGGTTCCTAACATAACTAAAGAAAGCCTTGTGATTATCCTTAGTGTCCTGTGCAATTTTTCTCTTGAAGCTGGCCTTAGACAATTTTATGAGTGCCCGTAGTTTTTTGCTAATACTGATCAGTGATGCCTTCCCTTTTTGGGATTTTGCTCTGTCATTAAGTAGCTTCCTCCTTCTATTGTATAGTTTGTTTATGGCTGGGGTCCACCAGACAGGACATCTGCCTTTGGAGGATTGGGTCTTGGTTTTATTTAGGATCACATGATCCATGCATTCCTGAAGGTGTTCATAGAATGCGTTTATAAAGGATTCTGCGGTCTGGGCCGCATTTTCCACAGGCCCGGGGACTTTGAAGGATTCCACCTTGGTTTTGAGGAGTGTGAAATTTGCTTTAGAGAAGTTTTTCACTGTGGTTTTCTGGGCAGGGGGTGGGGTCGGGATGTGAATATCCAGTGAGATTAGTTTATGGTCTGATCTTACCAGTGAGGGATACACTTCTGGTCTGGAGCATAGAGTCCCCATGTTGGTGATGATCAGGTCCAGTATGTTTTCCCCTCTTGTGGGAGTGGTAACAAGTTGTTCCATAGCATTTGAGTTTATAAATTCTAGGAACATTTGGGCTAGGGTGATGGAGCTAGAGTAATGCTCCCAGTCTATGTTTGGGTAGTTGAAGTCACCCAATATAATGGTGTTTGGGGAGGCCTTCATATTTTTCAGTGTTTTCAGGAAGACCAAGTGGGGTTCCTGGGTTTGGGAGGGTGGTCTGTTGCAGGCTATAAACTGGAAGGCAGTTTTACCCACTGTTAGTTGCACATGGATAGTCTCTGATGCTTTGTGCTTTGCCACCAACCTGGAGGTGTGGGTATCTTTGATGAATATCGATACTCCCCCTCCTTTTGTGGTTCAGTCCAAGTTTTGGGGCCGAAAAGCATGGTATGAGGTATAACCTGGTAGTGCTGGGGTGCTCTCAGGAGCCCTGAACCAGGTTTCTGTTACTGCACAGATATCGATGTTCTCCATGCTTGGAGAGTTTCGAGTGCATGCATCTGGAGGTTTAGACTTCTGGCGTTGAGTAGCATTACTCTTAGTTTCTTATCCCTTGTGATACCTATGGAGGTGGGTTTGTCTTTTGAGCCTTGCCTAAAAAAGGCACTATGGGGGTAGCAAGAGCCTTTGCCAATATCCGAAAGCCCAGGGGTGACAGGTGCAAGCCGTCCCTAGCGAAGCATCATGGCTTGTTGAGCATATCATCCCAAGCTGACAGGCATTGGATCCCCTTTGAATGACACCAGTACTTAAGCCAATTGTTGAAATGGATCATCTTGTCTTCATATTGTGGCATCATTCTTGGTGGGGGTAAGATGCTACTAAAGGTCAGGGTCATACCGGCCTGTGCTACATGCTCAGAGAGCTCCTTTATGTCTCTTTTCATGTAGTCCAGGGAGGTACGTCTCAGGTCATTCACACCAGCATGGACAATGACTGAGTCATATTTCTACTTGCCTTGGAGTGACCTGAGTGCTTGTGTCATGTGGCGGATCCTAGTGCCTGACAGGCTGCTCACCATGACCCTCTCCTTGTTCAGCCTGGTGAGCGGGACGTCAGTGTGCCTGACGATAGAGTCACCTATTACAAGTGTATCAGGTGTGTTGTTTAGTCTTAAGGGCTGTGACTGTTCGGCACACTGGCTTTGTGAGATATGTGTTGCACATGTTTTGTTTTGGGGTAGTGGTTGCTTGGGTGTCTGCTTTGGAGGTCTCTGCTGCTTAGGCAGATCTTTATTTAGAGCCTCCGAGTATGTTTTTGTGTGATTATGTGTTTGGTTTGCTGTCGTGGTAGGTCTATGTGAGACTGGAATTGTAGTGAGTGTGGTTTCCTTCTCCTCCTGACGGGTTATGCCAATACTGAGTTGAGAGTGCTTAGCCTCCAGTTTGGCTATATGGTTGCATCTCTCACATGTGTTGGAATTTGTTGGGAGGAGGAGAGGGTTGTCTGTGTACATGAGGCAGTTGTAACATTGCCTCAAGATTCCCAGATTCACCAGCTGGACCGGAGAGGAGATTGACAACTGACCTTTGGACATGCTAGAATAATATTGGGAATTCCTTAATAATTGAAAACAAGGGCCAGTGGGGAGTGAGGGTGTAGTGCTTTTAATTTTTAGTGCTGACTTATATAATTGCTTTAGTGAGCAAGTGCCAGGTAACTTAAGTGCAATGTGTTACAGGTAACTTAAATGCAAAAACAACAAACAGTAACTTTCTTTCAAGTGAAACAAGGAAATAAGTACAGTAAGCAATGCAGATATCACTAGTGATCCACAGAAGCACTGAGAAGCCACGTATTAGGTGGAATTAGCGTTCTAGGGAAATAACAAGCAAACAAACAACAAGCATATAAGCAAAGCTAGATTCAGCAGGCCTGGATCTAGTCTATGCTACAGCAAACAAGGTGTACCAATTTCAGTAAGATACAGTTCAAATATTCAGGCACTATAAACATTTAACCAGAAATTCCCAGCTCAGAAGGGCAGAGCCCAGCCTCTTCTCCCACAAGAGTGCAGACCACGAACCTTCTTAATGTAAAATAACTGGCCTGAAGCCCAAGTGCTTAAACCAGAACTAATACACTTTAAGAATAACAGACACTGGGCTCTCAATCAGCAGTTCCCAACTTAGAAGGATGAAAGCTACCTGTCCTGCCACCACAGTGCATGCCATAAACCTTCCTAATGTAAAACAACTGGTCTGAAGCCCAAGTGCTTAATCCAAAAGACTTAGAATGATAGCCACACTTTAATCAAGTTACTACCAAGCAGTAATAAATACAATTGAATTCTTTAGAAAATGCCTGGATTAGTGCTCAAGTTACACAAACAAAGCTAGATCCAGCAGGCCCGAATCCAGTCTATGCCACAGCAAACAAGGCGCACCAACTTCAGTAAGAAGCAGTTCAGATATGCATGCACTATAAGCCTTTAACCAGAAATTCCCAGCTCAGAAGGGCAAAGTCCAGCCTCTCCTCCCACAAGAGTGCAGACCACGAACCCTCTTAATGTAAAATAACTGTTGGAAAAGAAATGCTTATAAAAATATTTACTACACTGCTGAAGACAATGCAGACAATGAGGCATTCTTATGAAAAACTACTGCAATTTATATGAATAAGAATGTATGGGTAGGTTGAAATCATTCCCAGAAAGAGAAATAAATTACTGAAATCATTACTTGCCCATAGGGTGTATCTAATAGATTTATAGGTTCATAGGTAGGTACTAGGCTATTGGCCCTGTGGCCTATATAAGCCTAGCCAAAAATGTTCCCTGGTTTTCACCACCCAAGAAAGTTATTTTCTTGCGTTTCCGTCTAGCAGAGCCACAGAAGTGATCCCCGGGGTTAATTTCCTATTTCTCATCCAATTGTTGAGATTCTTCTTAGAGAGGACTAATGAGGAGCTTTTCTTGACATGAATGGGTAGTCTGTTCCAGAGCATGGGAAGTCTCTGGGACAGGAATCTATCCCCTCCAACATGTTCTGTTTATTGTGGTGGCAAGGTTTAGGTCCCTGGAGCATGTGGCTTTGTATGTTTGGCAGAGGTCGCCTCTGAGTAGGCGATAAGCAATGGAGTAGAGCTGGAGTTTTTTGAGATGGTCTGCATATGGCATCTGTTTGAGGCCAGTAATCCTCTTAGTGAGGTATTTCTGTGGCCTTTCTAGTTGTTGTAGATGTCTTGCGAGGTGCATGTCAAATGGGGCATTGTACTCTATAATGGGTCTGATGAGGGATGAGTAGAGAGGAACAATGACCTCTTTTTTTCTGGAGGTGAACCCCTTTGTGATGAGGTGTGCCACGTAGAAGGATTTCCTGACTACTGTGGCAATGTGATTATCAAAGTAGAGATACTGTCCACCTGTGTCCCAAGGTCTCTTATCACACTTTCGGTGTTTGGTAGGCTACCGCCTATGTGGTAGTTCATGGGTACAGAGTTCTTCCCAAAGGGGATAACAGTGCACTTCTTAGCATTGAGGTTGAGGCCATGACTTTGACACCAAGCATCAGTCCCAGTGAGGCCCCTTTGTAGAATGTCCACATCATTAGGTAATTCTATTATGGCACCTAGTTTGCAGTTGTCTGCAAACTTTGTTAGCCATAAACTTGCTGTATTAAGCTGGACTTCTGAGAAGTAGATGCCAAACATGAGAGGACCCAGGACTGAGCCCTGTGATACTCCACTTGTCTGAAGTTGGATAAATAATAAGTCCTGAACAGAGGGCCCTGTAAACTACAACCAAAGCAATATACCATTACACCATCTGAGCTGTATAAGGGAAAATAAAAAATATTTATTTAACATACAAAGTTATATATTTTTACATGATCAGGTTAAGTTCCTAGAGTTAAAAGAGACCACACTAACGTTCTTGTTATCGTAAAAGTGATAGTTCTTAAGAACACATTGATAATGTCAGCAATGTAGAATATTTCAGAGTAGTCTTAAATTCTTATTTCAAGTTCGATCAAATTATTTTGTCATTAACATACAAAACTTATGTAGCAAGCAAACTGTATATTAAACACATTAGCTTTCCTTGTTGCGATCTTTAAATTATAGCCTTTCTTTTATTCTCTTGTTTCTTTAAGTGAACTTATGAATTTTCTAAATTTTGTAATTAAAGCTTACAGAAAAAAGTACCTTCATATGATGACTCTGAAGATTTGCATGTTAAAACAGTGAATGCTCATATGGGCAAACATGTTTTCAGGCTGTGGATAACACTAAATGTTCATATGAGGGAGCTTTGTTTTCAGTGGAATTTTTGCCTGCAATCTTTTGTATGGGATTATGGTGTAGCGGGTTAAGGCACTTGGCCTTTAACCCGCTGTTGTATGATCTTGAAGTTGGTATATAACATTAGCAGGGTCTGTAAGTGGTTTGTTTTGATTTTTGTTAATTTTGATTGTTTTAGATTTGATCACATGATCATTCTTTCATAGTTCACTATCAGCAGTATTTGATGTTTGATAAGGCACTCTTGAAGATATTCTTAACCATTCTTAGTGCCAAATTCCTCAGTACAAGCGGGACATAAATGATGTCTGGCCCAACATACACTCAGTTTTTATGTTGCTTTTCTTGTTCATCTTAGATGTTATACATATTATGTTGTACAGGTCACATCAGTGTATGTACATGGACAGCACTGGTATGTATCTTATCAGAATGTTACAAATGGTACTACATCTGTCCAGTCTAAGTGTTATCATAAATGTCATCCTTTATATGGCCCTAAATCAATTCTATGTTACCACTAATTATGTCATGCAATAGATTTGTTTGTATACATTGCATACATAAGTATTTTATACACAAAATTTTTGAATTTAGTTTCTTCTTTTTTTTTTCTTTATTCTCAGCAAGAATTTTTATGTTTTTCTTCATCCCCTGTCAGACTGTTGTGCAGGTACACATCTATATTTTTATAGCATAAAACTACCTCATCTCCTTTAGAAGTTGCATATTCATTGACCAAATTACTTTATTATTATTATTATTATTATTATTATTATTATTATTATTATTATAAATTCCTGATTTTCTGGCTGATTTTTTTAAGGAACAAGGGCAATAACCGATAAAAGCATTCTTGCAATCCACGTTGACAGTCTATAGCTTCCACATATCATTTTCATATATGCAACAGCTACTGGATTTTGTGGAACCACTCGTTTCTTTTTTTAGTGGGTGAGCCTACCATGTACAAATGTTTCTTTTCATGGGCATCCAGAAAGACTACCTGATAATGCAACTTTCTTAGTCACAAAGGATGGTCAGAGGATCCAGCCCACGTATACAAGATTGAGCTTCTGAACAGATTAGATCTTTAAGCTTTAGTGCTAGACTGCTTCGTTCATTCATTCATTTATTCATTCATTTGTTCTGAGCTGCAGGGCATTAACTCTTTCTGACAGCCACATTCACTTTCTTATAACCTATTTATTCATAACCATATTATTCAACTGTCTCTTTACTGAATTCCATTAGTGAAGCCACCCATTTTGTTCTTTCTGACAGCATGACAAAGAACTTCAAACCATGATAGCTGCACATTGTTCTGTTGAATACATCTTTATACCCAGATTGTCTCCCACAACCTTGTACTCTGATCTTTATCTATGAAATGCATACCACAGTTCTCCTTCAGCCCTTGCATCTGTTTTGTCAGCTCTACACCTTAGTCTTCTGCCCTAAAGGACTACTTGCTTACATCAGTCGGTCTCCCATCATGTGACACACAGCTCATTTGCTTACATATTCTGGAGAATCTTGTCTTCACTTTTTCAAATGTAATTAATTTTGTTAACCATACTGAATCATTTCATCAAAAAAATAATATCTCTTATGAATAAATTAAACAATGGGGCTTGTAAATGTTTATCTAATTGTGACCCTGTGATAAGCTAAAATATCTTGGATTAAAAATTAGTCGTCACTGACCTTTTTTCTATCTCCTAAGTAATTCCCTTGCCGATTTGTCATGTATGCCGAAAATCAAGATCACAAACTCAACACTGCAAATAGCTACTAAAGAAGAAGCCCTCTAGGAAGGGAAGCCCTTTACTCAAGAACCAGACTGGAGGATATGTGATAATTTGTAGGTATGGCAAGACATCTGCAGATAGGATACTGCTATGCATGGGAATGGGTAGAAAGCTGCACATTGGATAGCATCTGGCATGGGGACAGCTAGGATGTAGTAATAAATGATATTAAGTAAAAAAGAAAGATCAGCAAATATGGCAGCAGGCAACCCCCCTCCCCATTATAAACTATCACAGTGCTCCAAAGCAGCATTTGGCAATGCCATGTAGGTTATATCATATTTTTCATATGTATGTTTGCCTGTGATGCCACTGCAGGAGCTCAGCTACTGGTGCCTGCAAGGGGAAAAAATGTATCAACACTTAGCTTTTGAGGAAAAAAAACGATGGTTGTCTGAAGTTATTCACTTGCTAATATAATTAGGTTATGATAGAGAAATGCAGTTGTTTTCAGATCTCACAGAAAAAGTGGAAACTTTGTAACAAAAATGGGAAAGTCAAAACTTTACTGTCTTAGGCCATTTGTTTCAGCGTGACTCAACTTCTGCAGTACCCTATTAATATTTACTGAAGATGTCCAGCAGAAGAAAAAACACAGAAAGAAAGTACGCAATATAGGAATCTTAAACAGAACAGTGTGTATTTTTTTATTATTATTATTATTATTATTTATTTGTTTATAGTGTATGTTTATTTAGTTTTTTTAATATTATTTATTTGTTTATAAAATCTTTTGTCCCACCCCACAGCTGGCCATCAGCTGACTATGAATGCCCTTCTCCATTCATTGAATCTACCAAACCCAACAAATCTCTCATACTTTCTCTGACCCATCTTTTCAGGCTTGTGAGAAGTGCGAGTATACCTCTCAACCGCTTACAGCAAGAAATCTGGACAGAGGCCCAAAAATAGGGACAATTTTTAAATATTACTCTTGCAACCTTAAGTTGACAGGCTAACAGGTTTTGCATTCGCATGAAATTTTCTGAAGGGTATGAAGTTTAAAACTCAAATGTTTGTCATTATTTTCCAACTTTAATCTTTAATGATTTGCCACTAATTTGCTAGAAAATCACAATTTTATGAAAAATGGACCAAAATATGGGGAAAAGAATCTGTACAGTTGAGAGGTATGAGTGTGAGTCACACTGGGACAAAATAATACACGGTGCTAAGAAGGACTTTTTTTTCTGTCCTACATTCCCAGCCGTGCACATACATGGGATGTCTTCGGGAATAACACATAATGGGTATGGTTTATCATTCTGCCTCTACAGTGACTCAGTCATTGCTCTGCCTTCCCAAGAATAATGCCCCCTGTGCATCCCATACCTCTAACAGATATCAATCTCAAGGTGGACAAGTACCTCCCCGAAGGGTGGGCACACCCATCCTCCTTCACCAGTGAATCACGCAGCTAAGTCTTTAATGGACTGAGGGCCCTCCTTCCATACCACAGTGCTGACTGTGTGCATTCATGTGTTTGTGTGTTGTGTGTGTTGTGTGTGTGTGTGTGTGTGTGTGTGTGTGTGTGTGTGTGTGTGTGTGTGTGTGTGTGTGTGTGTGTGTGTGTGTGTGTGTGTGTGTGTGTGTGTGTGTGTGTGTGTGTGTGTGTGTGTGTGTGTGTGTGTGTGTGTGTGTGTGTGTGTGTGTGTGTGTGCGTGTATGTGTGTATGTGTGTATGTGTTTTAGCTAGCAGAGTAGTACTATGCAAAGCCCAGTCAATGACAGCTTGTAAACAAGCATATGTCAGGTATTAGTGGTGAGCATCTAGTTATGGTGCAAGTCATTTAAAAAATAGCTAAATAGAAAATTACACCTCTGGAAAGAAGAAGAAAGGGGCAATATTTGTCACCTCATGGATTTTTTGAAGTTCAGTTATCAGTTTTGTTATTAGGTGACAGCAATGGTAGATATGGGGAACCAGTGAATAAGCCTATCTAGAACTGAACAAAGCATTTGCTACAGTAATGTATAGATGCTAATAGAGTGTGGGGCAGTTAAGTGACAAAACATAATTTGTGCAGAGTAGGCAGAGGGAAATTGTACGATCAAAGGAGATTACTAGGCTATGGACCCAGTGGTCATTTTAAGCCTAGTTGTTTCAACCCAATGTAATACCGCAGAAATAGTAGTCAATACCCAAGACTGCATTTAGTGATGACTGTCCATGTTCAGGAGGGTTGTGAGTGCAATCTCTAGTAAGAATTTACAGTGCCCCATCCACTCGTCCAAGTTCCTCTTGAACAGTGTCATAGAGGTGCTCTGTTTCACATGAATTGGTAGCCTGGTCCAAAGACATGTCAGTTGCTGGGAGATAATTCTGTCCCTCCAGCAAATCTGATTTAAGTTGCAAGCCATATTTAACTCCCGGGAATGGGTAATCTTAGACCCATATTATTTATGGATATGCAGTAAGTTCATTAGGTTTGCATCTTGGATTGCAATTTAGGCTAGGTATAAGTCTCCCCTAAGAGGTCTATGCAATATGGAATATAATGACAGGGACTTTAGTCGGTCCGTGTAAGGCACATGCTGGAGGCCCTTGATCTTCTTTGTTAGAAACCTCTGAGATCTCTCTAATTGCTGCAGGTGCTTAGTACGGTACATACCGAATGGGGCATTATACTCAATTATGGACTGGATAAGTGCCAAGTATAGGGGGTTATAATCTCTTTTGCTCTTGAGGCGATGCCTTTACGTATCAAGTGAGATACCGGAAAAGCTTTCCTTACAATGGTAGACACATGGTGGTAGAAGTTAAGGTAGCTGTCAACCTGTGATCCCAGGTCCCTTGCCACTTCATGGGTACTTAGAGTATTGTTGTTGATTTGATAGTGTGAAGGGACATTGTGCTAAAGAGAATGATGGTGCATTTCTTTCCCTTCAGTTTGAGACCATAACTAATACACCAGTTGTTGGTCTGTGTGTGATCCTCCTGGAGTATACTGACATACTGACATCATTTGGGGATTCAGTGATTGCATCTAGTTTGCAGTCATCTGCAAACCTGGTCAGCCACAACCCCTTAGTTTTGACCTGAACTTCTGAGAAGTATATACCAAACAGTAAGGGGCGCAGCACTGACCGCTGTGGCATCCTGCTGGTAACAGATCTGCTGGTTGATGTGGAGTTCCCCTCTTTGATAATGTGTGTCTGGTATGTGAGCCAGTTGGCAACCCATCTAACAACCTCTAGTAAGAATTTACAGTGCCCCATCCACTCGTCCAAGTTCCTCTGAATGTGCAATTGTGCTGAAAGCCTTTGCCAAGTCGAGGTATGCTGTGTGCACAGATTTGCCCTCATCAGTGGCATTGGTCACTCTTTCAAAGAAATCCACCAAATTTAACAGGCAGGATCTGCCCTTCATGAAGCCAAATTGTGTGGGTTCCAGAGTTTGGAGGTCACCTATGCCTTTATTTATGAGGTCCATAATGATACATTCCATGGCTTTACAGATGAGGCTGGTCAGGCTTATGGATCTGTAATTTCCTGGGTCTGTTGCCAGGCCACCCTTGTGGAGGGGACTAACTGTAGATATTCTCCATTCTGCTGGAACAAAGACTGCGGGTAGGCTGTGATTGAAAAGGGTACTTAGTGGTGATGCTAGTTCATGTTTTAGCCTGTTTAGAAGACAGCCTAGGATGTCGTCTAGTCTCATAGAGGCCATGTTCTTTGCCTTAGACAGGGTTTTGCAGGCCTGATATGTAAGGTGATTGGGCTAGTGGAGGGTTTGTTGCAAGTTAGGAGGGAATAAGGGAGTCAGATTTTCACCAAATCTATCCACTAGCAGGTTCACTATCTCTGTGGGGTCAACGTGTGTGATACCATTGGCCACCAGTTCTGCACATGCTTTGGCCCTACTTTTTAGGTTAAGTACACAGCTGTAAAAGGCCTTATGTTTATCCTTGGCAGTACTTGCTAGGTTTCTTTCAAAGGAGCTCTTGAGGGATTTGACAATTTGTCTTATTTGCCTGTTAAGTCTGAGGAGGGTGCTTTACAATTGTTGGGTGCTTGTCTTTGTTTTCTTGGACAGCAACTTTTTGCATTTATTGTAGAATTTGTTGATGCTGGAAGTCCACCATGGCAGCTTGATTTTACTTGGGGGTCTGGCTTTAATTCTGTCTGATACAGCTGAGTTTATACACTTATACAAGTGATTGTAAGTGTAAGCTTTGGCGTAGTTATCACTTTCAGCTTGGGGTGGGGCTTGCAATGCATTTATACCTTACCCTAGGAGGGTATGGTTTGCCTTGGTGAAGTTATTTTTGTCTGATTTTACCCTTTGTGAGTTCTGGTGTTAGTGTCAGTTTGAAGGTGACTGATTTGTAGTCAGTTTTAACTAATGAGGGTCTAACAGTTGCAGCAGTGCACCTGTTGGACATGTTGGTGAGGACCAGATGTAGAATGTTTGTTCCTCTTGTCGGGGAATGGACAATTTGATCCAGGGCATTTGAATTCACAAAGTCAAGGAACGTTTGAGCTAGCGAGTTTGGGCTAGAGTAGGTTTCCTAGTTGATAGTGGGATAATTGAAATCCCCCATAACCAGTGTGTTCAATAAAATTTGGATTGTCTTCAGTTTGGTTCAGTAGGCTTCATGAGTATCATGACCCATGGAGGGGGATCTATAGCTGGCTAAGACTTGAATAGAGGTCTTACCCACTGTAACCTGCACCTGGAGTAATGCCATGGAGTTGTTCAGTCTAACTAGACAGGAGGTGAATTTATCTCTAATATAGACTGAAGCACTGCCTCCTTTGGTTTTCACACATTAATTTTGTGGAAAGCATTCTAGCCTTGCAGTGTTGTGTACTCTCTGAGGCCTTAAAGCAGGTTTCTGTGACTGCACAGACATCTACATCTTCTAGTGATAGAAATGCTTCCAGGGAGTGCAGTTTTTGGTTTAAGCTCCTAGCATTTAGCAGCATGATCCTTATTTTGTTCTGATTGGTTACTTTCGCATTGGATTGGTAATGTTGTTTTTGAGACCTTGCCTAAAAAGGCACTATGGGGGAGGCAAGAGCCTTTCCCAGCAGCCAAAAGCCTAGGGTTGCCAGATGCAAACTGTCTCTGGAAAAGCAGTGAGGTTTGTTGACCGTGGCTTCCCAGGCAGACAGGAACTGGATCCCCATTTAATGACACAAAAAATTAAGCTGATTATTGAAATCAATCTTTTTTTGTTTATACTGTGGCATCATTCTAGGTGAGGGTAGTATGCTGTTCAAGACTAGAGACATACCTGCCTGGAACACATACTCAGAGAGATAAATCATGTCTCTCTTCATATAGTCCATTGAATTACATCTCAGATCATTCACACTAACATGAACTATGACAGAGTCATAACGGTACTTGTTGCTGAAAGACTTGAGTGCACGCGTGATCTGGCGAATCCTGGCACCAGACAGGCAGCTGACTGTAATTTTCTTCTTGTCCAACCTGGTGAGTGGGACAATGGTGTGTCTCACTATTGAGTGTCCAATGACAAAAAAATTTGTTTTTTGAGTGTTACACCTTACGTGCTTTGTGGATGAGACACTGGTGTTGCTATGTGTCATGGGTGCTGTGAAGACTGTGTTAGCTGTAGCAGACTTGCATTTTGGAGGTCTCTGGTGTTTCAGTAATTTTTTTAAGAGAATCTCCTTGTATGTGGATTTATATGTTTGATGCATACTCTGTGTGTTAGTAGTGGTATGTGTATGAGTAGTGGTACTATTTGAATATGTAGTGGTGGGTGAGTTGACAACCTTCTCCGTGTTACTGTTTAGAGTGAGAGAGAGAGAGCATGGATTCTAGATTTTTGGTGTAAATACATCTCTCACACTATGTTCTAGATTATGCTATTAGAAGAGGGTTGTCTGTGTACATGAGGCAATTGCTACACTGCCTCAAGAGACCCAAGTCAACAAGGTTGGTAGGAGAAACAAGGGTAGTCCAACAGTCCATAATGTTAGGTTGAAGACTGTTGTCATTAGAGGTGGCTTTTCAAAAACAATTATGGAGGAGTTAAGTGAATGAATATTTCTGTCTGGGTTTAAGGAAACATTTGTTAAATTTAACTGTCCGGCTTTGGTGCACAATGGCGCGGCAGTGCACGGTGCTGCACAATGCATAAACAAGCAGAAACCTGCTCAGATGTAGGGCCTAAATACCAAAAGCTAAAACTTGAAAAAAAAACTCTATAACAAAATTCAAAAGGACCAATGAGGATGGTTATTCCAAGCCCTAGACCAGCCTCCCTTTACCAGTTAGATCCTAATCAACACAATTCTCTCACAAAAGTGCAGATAGGTCACTTCCAATCCAAGATAGCCTGAAAAATGTGCTCAGAACAAAGCAATGACTACAAACAGTTCCAGAAGCAGCAGGTCTAGATCTGGACTATGTTACAGCTACTAGCTACTAGCCACCCTAGTTTCAGTGGGAAACACTAGAGGATGCAGAATACAGCAGAAAAATAGCAGTGAGACACTGAAAAAATGTTTAAAACAGCAGAAAAATCAGCCAAGAGGCTCTGAAGAATGATTTATACAGTTAACAGGTCAGTTGATTAAGTACTGCTTGGTGGGAAAAGCAGAGCAGGCAGAACAGTTAGCTTTAAAACAGTGAAAAATACCAGTAAATACTTAACAAACAGTGGAAACACCAACAAAAACTTGCTAAACAGTGAAAACAGCAATAAAATTTGATTTTACAGATACAGTGCAGCATGCATCTGTAGTACAACAGTGTAGTTTAGTAAACAGTAAATAAATACAGTTTAAAAGTAGGTGGCAGGCAATACAAAAGTGCAGTAAATAGTATAAATAAGCAAAAAAAAAATGCAACTGGGGGGTTGGAAGCTAAGAAGCCTCGAGTCATCTGGTATCTGTGCTCAGAGTTGTGGATGGTAGACAAAGCAGAAACAAATGTGGGGCTATATAATGTAAAGCCTGAGCAAGCACTAGTTATCAATTGCGGCTGACGAAGCTCAGGAGCCACAAAATCTGAGCAACGTCTTATCAAATGACACAAATGCTACAGCTGTGAAGTGCAAGGGATGATCCTTGCAAGAGGTAATCTGAAAGTGTTTATGCTAGGGCTTACTAAAGTGAGGATACCTTGCCAGGTAAGGAGATGTATGCACTCCCAGTTCAAAACGGTATAAAGAAAGATCTGTCAATAAGTCAAAGAGAATTATTGGTTGTGGCTAATGGACATTAACTCCAGTGACACGGCAGTCATTCTACCAAGAGTGCAGAGCACAAATGAGGTCTTACCAGATATACAATGTGCAGTCTCTGATACCTTTTGGTTGGGGGAACATCACACTTGTTCGGAATGTGTGGAGGAAGGTGACAAAGAATGTGGAGGGCATGGGCAGCTTCGAGTCTGAGAAGCAGCTGATAATGCTGAATATGTACTCCATTGAAGAAAGGACAAGACTGTGTGTGTACAAAATACAGGAATGCCATATAGTCAAAGGAAAAGAACCAGCAGTGAAAATAAGAGGAAGGATGGAGGCATCAAGACTGTATGCGGCAACATGGGGACGGTATATTTCAAACTGACAGAACAACTACTTTCCAAAAGAGATGTAGGATGTAAACCTTGGCTCAAGATGATTGTCACTGTTAAAGTGACACCACAACCCCATGTGTAAAATGGGAAAAGGGAGTTGAGGATGGATGGATGGATGGATGGATGGATGGATGGATGGATGGATGGATGGATGGATGGATGGATGGATTGATTATTTTAGTGAAGATGATGGCAGAAAACAAATCTTTTGTGCTTAGTGTGTCCGGGGATGAATAAAAAAGTAATGGAGAAGTTAGGAAAAACTGCTGAATAGTGGAGCTGTGTGAAACAGACAAACCTGAAGGACTTATATTTTTTCTCTATTAGCTTATTTCTGTGATTGTGTGTAAGTTTAACTATCAGCAACAGAAAACTGAGTTGCATTTTATCATATTGTTGGAGCAACCATAAACTGTGATCAAAATGTGAGAAAAAGAGTCTACATTATAGTCAAGAAGATTTTTTAAAGCAAATCTGAAAATTTACTGTGTGGTTGCAAAAAAACATAATACTAGTCTGTACATGAAGAATGGCAGCTTCTGAGCTTCCAAAAAAAACCCCATACGTTGCCTGTTGAGAGTTTTCATTTTGTAATATCTTAAGCCTTCTATAAAGGAGGCCTAATGGGATACATGCAAATGAGTCCTTAAGGACATATAGTGTTTCAGCTACATGGCTTCTGAATGCCCATGACTTTTTACCATTTAAGTCTTTATGGATACATTCAGGGCAATAAACCCAAACCTCCACTAGCTGTGTCAGCATTTAACTAACTGTCTATATAAATAAATGTTACTGTTTTAAACCATCCCTCCTGAGCAGACATGTTTTGCAGCTGCAGATGTTGGTAACAACCAGTGTCCACATGACCTCTGATTATTCCAGTGCCATTATCATCTGTGTCATGGTCATCCCCATGAATGGAGAGGAGGTATTCCTCATCTGCTGTTAACAGGAAAAGTGTAGGAGGCCACCCCAATACTGGTACAGGCAATTGCATTCTGCATCACCTTGGCTCTAGCATGTCCTACCATATCATTTGCCCTGTTCCTGCATTGTGTTAATGTGCTATTCCTTTCATTGACAGTGTCTATATCCATAACCACTTGATTTCAGTAATTTGCCCTGTTAGCTTGTTTGGGTCCCCCTTTACCAAACAAATGTTTGCCATATGTCCTAAGGGCTGCTATGGGGATACGGTTTTCTTCCTGGCTGAAGTAGTCCTTTTTCTGCCTTGATCATTTGTTCTGTGTCATTACTGTGCATAAAGAAAGTATGCCAGAGTCATACACAAAAAAACTTTGATGTAATTGTCTTTCAAACAACACAACAATGAAAGCTTGCCTGCCATCCTCAGAAAAAAAATCTAGGTAACACAAACCTTATATATATATATATATATATATATATATATATATATATATATATATATATATACATATACAGAGTTCATTCAAGTAAAATTGTGCTGATCTAATGTTTGCAGTATCATGAATACATTTACAATAGTAAGGAAAGCAGTTTGTCAGTAGAGTCTTCCTCCCCCAGCCCCTACCACTTTCTTGTATTCATAATACTGTCATTTTTCCTTCATCAGTGACACTCACAAATCTTTCAGTAAAGACACATGTAAAGCCAACAAAACTTCTTTGCCACTTCAGTACTTCAGAATTAAAGCATTGCATTTCTACCACATACACACAATCACTATAAGACACCGAAGTAAATGATTTTCTCACTGGTCACTACTCATTTCCACTGATATAGTAATGCTTTTTCCCATTTTTAAATGATAGAAACCATTGTAATATGTCCATCATATCAATAAAACAAACAATTCTTGAAGTGATATCAATAATCTTATATTATTTTTAACAAACTCATATTCATTTGCAATATTTCTAGTATTTGATTCTTACTTTAAAAATTATGCAGTTCCCTAAATAATTTGCCATTAACTTGAGTAAGTTCATATGGCAAAGTTAACCTTATTCATGTAAGTTCAGGGTAATATACATGTTTTTATACAAATTGGGCTCTTTTACATTTATCTATATGTGTACGTGTATGGAACTTATGTAGGTAATTAGGTCACAAATGCTTGTGAATGCAGCCTCAGGATCATTTGAAAACACTGGGGGCAGCTGTGGAGTCTGCACCACTCCTCAGCCACCCTCAGTATGCCTCAGTTAGCCTCTGTTATTCTTAAATATGACCATGTTTCCAAAAGGCAAAATGGAGTTATATACATGTGAGTTTGCACAGCCATGAAATATCTGTGCCCATCTGACATCATCGTTCACACTTTATCACCTCAAAACCCTCAACATTTACTAAACGTTGTTACTCAAACATAAAGGAATATTTAGTTCTACAAAAAGCCCCCACCATAAAAAAATGTACAGTGGATATAAAAAGTGTACACATCCCTGTTAAAATGCAGGTTTTTGTGATATAAAAAATAAGACCATAATAAATCATTTCAAAATGTTCCCACCTTTAATGTAACCTATAACCTGTACAATTCAATTGAAAAACAAACAAATCTGTTAAGGGAAAAATATAAAAAATAAAAAACATACAATATGCTGGTTGCATAAGTGTGCACATAATTAAACTACTACTTTGTTGTGTGTGCACACCTTTAAACTAATACTTTGTTGAAGCACCTTTTGATTTAATTACAGCATTCAGTCTTCTTGGGTAGGAGTCTATCAGCATGGCACATACTGACTTGGCAATATTTGCCCACTCTTCCTTGCAAAAGCACTCCAAATCACTCAGATTGTGAGGGCATCTCTTGTGCACAGCCCTCTTCAGGTCACCCCACAGATTTTCTATTAGATTTAGGTCTGGGCTCTGGCTGGGCCATTCCAAAACTTTAATTTTCTTTTGGTGAAACCATTCTTTTGTTGATTTGAATGTATGCTTGGGGTCATTGTCATGTTGAAAGGTGAAATTCCTCTTTATCTTCAGTTTTCTAGCAGACACCTGAAGGTTTTGGGTCAAAAGTGACTGGTATTTGGAACTGTTCATAATTCCTTCCATTTTAACTAAAGCCCCAGTTCTACCTGAAGAAAAGCAACCCCAAAGCATGATACTGCCACCACCATGCTTCACTGTGGGGATGGTGTTCTTTTGGTGATGCAAAGTGTTGTTTTTGCACCAAACATACCTTTTGGAATTGTGGCCAAAAAGTTCAACCTTGGTCTCATCAAACCATAACACATTTTCCCACATGCTTTTGGGAGACTTGATGTATTTTTTTGCAAATTTTAGCTGGGCCTGGATGTTTTTCTGTGTAAGCAAAGGCTTCCATCTTGCAACCCTACCCCATAGTCCAGACATATGGAGAATATCGGTGATTGTTGTCACATGTTGTACACAACCAGTACTTGCCAGAAATTCCTGCAGCTCCTTCAGTGTTGCTGTAGGTCTCTTGGCAGCCTCCCTGAACAGTGTTCATCTTGTCTTTTCATCAATTTTGAAGGGACATCCAGTTCTTTGTAACATCACTGTTGTCCCATATTTTCTCCACTTTTTGATGCCTGTCTTCATAAGTTCATAGGTAGGTACTAGGCTATTGGCCCTAGGGCCTATATAAACCTAGCCAAAAAGGTACCATGGCTTTTGGCACCCAAGAAACTTATTTTCCTATGCCCCTGTCGAGCAGAGCCACAGAAGTAATCCCCGGGGTGAATTTCCTATCTCCCATCAAATCATCAAGATTTTTCTTGAAGAGTGCTAATGAGGAGCTTTGTTTGATAAAGATAAGTAGTTTGTTCCAGAGTATGGAAAGTCTCTGGGACATGAATCTATCCCTCTAGCATGTTCTGTTTATTGTGATGACAAGGTTTAGGTCCCTAGAGCGGGTAGCTCAAAGGGATTGCAATTTCTTTTTAAGTGGAGCATGTCTAACAGCTCTGGGTTTGACATAGCTTTGTATGTTAGGCAGAGATCACCTCTGAGTAGGTGATATGCAATGGAGTAAAGCTGGAGGTTTTTGAGAAGTTCTGCATAGGGCATCTGTTTGAGGCCGGTAATCCTCTTTGTGAGGTATTTCTATGGCCTTTCTAGCTGTTGTAGATGTCTTGTGAGGTACATACCAAAAGGGGCATTGTACTCTATAATGGGTGTAATGAGTGATGAGTAGAGGGGAACAATGACATTTATTTTCCTGGATGAGAAACCTTTTGTGATGAGGTGTGCCACATAGAAGGATTTCCTGACTACTGTGGCAATGTGATTATCAAAGGAGAGACTACTTTCCACCTGTGTCCCAAGGTCTCTTATCACACTTTCAGTGTTAAGTAGACTACAGCCTATGTGGTAGTTCATGGGTACAGAGTTTTTACCAAAAGGGATGATAATGCACTTTTTGATATTGAGGTTGAGGCCATGGCTTTAACACCAGGCATCTGTCTCAGTGAGTCCCTTTTGTAGTATGTCCACATCATTAGGAGTTTTGATTATGGCTCCAAGTTTGCAGTAATCTGCGAACTTCATTAGCTAAAGACCTTCTGTGTTAGCCTGTACTTCTGAGAAGTAGATACCAAACAGGAAAGGACCCAGGACAGAACCCTGTGGTACTCCACTTGTCACTGGTCTGAAGTCGGATTTGGAGTCTGCTACTTTTACATTGTGGGTTCTGTCAGTGAGCCAGTTCGCAACCCATCTTGTGAAATAGGGATTTATACCTAGTTTACTGAGTTTATCTATAATTCCAGAGTGGGGGATGGTGTCAAAAGTCTTGATGAGATCTAAATAGGCTGTTTGAAACACCTTACCCTCATCTACGGCTTTGGTGACCTCTTCAAAGAAGTCTATCAGGTTTAAGAGACAGGATCTGCCTTTTACAAACCCGAACTGGGTGGGATGCAGAGTTTGGAGATTATGATGATACATTCCATAGCCTTGCAGACAAGGCTTGTCAGGCTAATGGGGCAGTAGTTCCCGGGGTATGTGGTGGCTCCACCTTTGTGGAGTGGGATAACCGTCGCTGTACGCCATTCAGTGGGCACAAAGCCTGAGGTGAGGCTATGATTGAACATGGTACTTAGGTGGGGTGCCAGTTTGTTCTGTAGTTCATGTAGAACGCAGCCTGGGATGTTGTCAGGTCCCATGGGTGCTGTGTTCTTGACTTTGGAGAGTGTGTTTTTTACCTGTGCAGCCATGATTACAGGAACTTTACATTCTTCTGATATAGAGATGGGCCCTTTAGGTGGTGAGAGGGGGGTAAAGTTAGCACTGAACCTATCTGCCAGGATGTTGACAATATCAGTTGATTCGATATATTTAGTGCCATTGTGCTGTAGCTCAGAGCAGATTTGAGTGTTGCCATTGAGATTCTTGACATAGATATGGAATACGTTGTGGTTGTCTTTAGAAACAGTGGTGATTTTGTTTTCATAACTAGCTTTGGAGGATTTTATGAGGGATCTCAGCTTTTTACTGAGGCTGACCATGGAGTTTCTCCAATCATGGGATTTTACTATTTTTTGTAACCGTTTCTTTCTTCTGTTGTAGAGTTTGTTTATGGCAGGGGACCACCAGATTGGTTTCCTTTTTTTGGAGGATAGCATCCTGGTTCTGTTAGGGATTGAATGATCCATGCACTCATGTAAGTGCTTATAAACTGCATTTGTGTAGGATTCAGCAGTCATACCTCTATTGTCCATCTGCATGGGTGTCGTGAAGTTTGCCACTTCTGTCTTAAGAAGCGTGAAGTTGGCTTTGGAGAAATTTTTTACGGTGGTTTCCCTAATGGGGGGTGGGGGCGGGATGTGGATGTCTAGGGTGATTAGCTTGTGGTCAGATCTGACCAATGAGGAATTGACCTCTGGTGTGGAACACCAGTTGCCCATGTTGGTAACAACCAGGTCTAGAATATTGCTGCCCCTGGTGGGGGTGTGGATAAGTTGATCCAAGGCATTGGAATTTATGAATTCCAGAAAACGTTGAGCAAAAGAGTTGGTACATGAGCAGTTTTCCCAGTTAATGGTGGTGTAGTTGAAATCGCCCATTATTAGGGTGTTAGGTAGTACCCTAATATTTTCCAGTGTATCAAGAAATGAGGAGTAGGAATCCTGAGGCATGGTGGGGAGATCTGTAGCAAGCTACAGTTTGGATTGTGGTCTTGCCCAGAGTTAGTTGCACTTGGATAATCTCGGATGCATTATGCTGAGCAACTAGCCTGGAGGTGTGGATATCCTTAATGAATATGGACATGCCTCCACCTTTAGTGTTTTGGTCCAGGTTAGGTGGTTAAAAAGTGTGGTATGAATTATAGCCTGGTAATGCAGGGGTGCTCTCTGGAGCCTTGAACCAGGTCTCTATCACTGTACAGATGTCGATGTTCTCCATTTTAAGGAGTGCCTCGAGTATGTGCATTTTGAGGTTTAGACTTCTAGCATTGAGTAGCATTACCCTCAGATTTTTCTTGCTTGTATCTGTTACGGTGGTGAGTTTGTCATTTGAACCTTGCCTAAAAAAGGCACTATAGGGGTGGCAAGAGCCTTAACCAGTATCTGGAATCCCAAGGGTGACACGTGCAGGCTATCTCTGGCAAAGCATCCTGGTCTGTCGATCATGTCATCTCAGGCAGACAGATACTGGATCCCCTTAGAATGACACCAGTAGCTTAGCCAATTGTTGAAGTCAATTATTTTGTCCTTGTACTGTGGTATCATTCTGGGTGATGACAGGATGCTACTCAGGGCTAGGGTCATACCTGACTGGGCTGTCTCTTTTCCTGTAGTCCAGGGAGGTATGTCTGAGGTCATTCACACCAATATGGACAATGACAGAGTCATATTTGTACTTGTCGTGGAGTGACCTGAGTGCGTGCGTTATGTGGTGGATGCTGGCACCCGACAGGCAGCTGACAGCACCGTGTTCCATGGTATATCCAATGCTGTGGAAACTTTTTTTATACCCTTCTCCTGACTGATACCTTTCAACAATGAGATCCCTTTGATGCTTTGTAAGCTCTCTGCGAACCATGGCTTTAGCTGTAGCAGCCAAATGAGTAAATGTCAGGAAAATCCTACCAGAACAACTGAACTTTATTTGGAGTTAATCAGAGTCTCTTTAATTGATAGCAGGTGTGTATCCAAGAAGAATGAATGCTTTAATTAAATCAAAAGGTGCTTCAGCTAAGTATCAGTTTAAGGGTATGCACACTTATGCAACCAATGTATTGTACTTTTTTATTTTTTTATATATTTTCCCTAACAGATTTGTTTGTTTTTCAATTCAATTGTACAGGTTATAGGTGACATCAAAGGTGGGAAAAGTATTGAAATGATTTATTGTGGTCTCATTTTTTTATATCACAAAAAACTGGCATTTTAACAGGGGTGTATACACTTTTTATGTCCACTGTAAGTGATTTTTTAGCATAAACAATTTTTTTCATGTTTCTTATCTACCCCTTTCCACACTTTAATGAAAACATCAGGGTGTCCATATAAGGATATTCCTATAAACACATAATAAAGCCCTTTCTTGTATTTTAATACTAAATGATCACAGCTGTGAAGTCTGCCAGTTGCCCCACTGTGATTGCACATAGATGCATTCATCCACAATATCTGACTATATACACATTCCCATAGTCCTTTGCATACACTTAGTGCTCAGCTTCAGGTGCCTTACACTTTTGCCATAGGAAGGTATGTTGATCAAAATGTCTTCCCATTAGTCAGTGCAAATAACCTCTGCTGACTGTATTTGCATTTAGACTTAGTGGTGGTCTTCAAAGATTATGACTGCAAAGGTGCAAAACCCAGGACTATGAACACTATGTTATGTTTAGAATCTCTTCTTCTACATGGCTATTTGAGCAACTTAGACATCTGATATTGATGGAATTTCAAACAGAGATCTGAACAGAATAAGTACAAACTTAGAAGACTATTTGGGATTGTTATTTAGTGCATCCTTCAGTAATGAAGTCTGCCAAGAAGACAGGAGAAAAGCTATTTTTAAATCACATAAAAATGAGAGTGGATAACTGAGAGAAATACCCTAAAGAGAAGCTAAGAAATTCATGTAAGTATAAATATAAATATAAATATAAATATAAATTGAGGCACCGCATTGAGGCATTTGATAGCCAGCATAACAGACTGATGACAGATTGTATTAGGCTCAAGAAATGGACAATTAAACTACAGAAAATCACAGTTTGTATAGATTTTTAGGTTAACAAAGAAACACTCAGTCCACATCCTGGGTGTTGTTATTGTTTATGATGAAAAAAAACAGTGAAACTAGTGGTCTTAAAACTTCATTGATGAGCTCAGTCACAATAATTTCTAAAAATCATGAAAACCAGACAGTGTTCCAAAGAAACAAGCCTTTATTTGTCACAGATAAGCAATCCTCAGTAACAAAAAAAATCTGAAATATTTTAACAAAGTTAAACATATCAGCTTGTATATGCTTAGAAGTAGGTGTGGAAAATATATGCATTGTTTAATTTTAAACCTGCCTATTCCAGGCAAACAACGTAAACAGGGTTGTAAAATGCATTTTATTTACGTAAGCTGACACACAATCTGTAACGGCTTTTTAGGGAATTTTTGAGGAATATTTTTTATGTAGTAAAAATATACTAAATAATAAAAATGATGTGTAGAATGTGTATAAATATATATACTGTATAAACATATATATATATGTTTAGTTACTTCAACCTCAATTCTGCTTTGATTAGATTTATTGCATCACACTAGAGATATAAACAGTAAATTCAAAACACACATTTTTCATGCCGCTATTACCATGTAGTATTGGTATAATTCCTCCATTTAGTATTCTGGCGGACACTCGTGCACACACACACATACCTGCACACGTTTTTACATTGTTAGTTTACTTCATCCACTGTATTTTTGTGTGTTTTTTTCTACTATTTTTCATTACATAAACATGTTTTGGGGCTGTAAACGTGAAACTGTCATGATAATTTTTTTTGCAAAGCACTGACATTTTTTTCTGAGCTGTTAATAACTTAGATTTTTATGCACACTAATACACATTGATGGATATTTACTACATATTATTAGACAGATGTATTTTTATATTTATAGTGATTTAGTTTGATTATGTTTATGGTTAGATAGCTATGTGTGTTTTCTTGATTTTATTTCTTGTCACAGACTTTATTGCATTAGTTAACTGAAAGCGATTTTAGTTAAAAGTCTTTTTATGTATATATTTTTTATGAATATGTTATGCTTTTCTTAATACCTGATTTTGGAATGTGAGTTGCAAATAGATAGGTAGTGTTTTCCTTAACTAGGATTTAGTTTGATCTAATCAGTAGTATTGTGTGGGGGTGGGTACTTGCTGTTCTTAAATGCACTTTTATGGCCCTGTTTATATTGTTTACCTGGAATAGGCTGGTTTAAAATTAAACAATACGTATATTTTCCACACCTGCTTCTAAGTATATAAAAGCTGATATGTTTAACATTGTAAAATATTTCTGATTTTGTGTTACTGAGGATCACTTGTTTGCTTTGGAACACTACCTGGGTTTCATGATATTTGGAAATTATTGTGACTGAGCTCATCAATGAAGTTTTAAGACCACTAGTTTCTCGTTTTTATTTTTTCCTCAACATTTGTGGTGGTGAGGTTAGAACTACACAGATTTCTGCACTTGTTCATTTTTAATTGTTTATGACTTTCAATATGATTTTGCAATTGCTCTCTTGACAGATAGGCAAGCCTTATAATATCTAGACAAATTTTTAAATAAATATAGCAGGATGCACATCAAACTGTGTAGAGGTCTGTACCACAAAATGCATCTTATAAATCCTATTTCTGTGATTTTACACAACATATTAAATAGACTGCATAGCAGTTTTACACAGTAAAATAAAAGCTGCAACATGCTTTGTATCAATGCTGCTGCTGTTTGAACATAATATACTGACATTATTAAAACAGCTCTCTTTGAATTATTAAAAGAAAACTTTTAACCAAATCATATAGTATTATGCATATTGACGCTGATGTGATTTTATAAAAATTATAGATAAACTTAAAAGTGAATAAAATTGATACTGATACAGCAGATCAAGGGTGTGACCTTTTTAGGTCATAATTTGTCTACTGCTGTCTAAATTAGTGCACCAAACAATAGGTACACAACTTGAAAAACAGTATGTTTAATAGAAGGAACAGCTGAAAATAACACATAGATTTTAAGTGCTTGGGGCAACATACTTGGCTGAGGGTAGAAAATAAGAGTTTGTATACAAAATATAATTTTCTTGCTACACCTCTGCAGCAGATGAGTCATATAAAATAGTTAATATCTTAATATTTCCTCTTCCCAGCAGGACCCTGTGATCCTATACAGGTCTGTTGTGCTTAATTATTCTGTTTTCCCCTTTTAATTTATAAAATTAGACTAAGAAAACAGGCTGGATATATTCATATAGTAAACCAAAGATAATGTAATACAAACATATCTCTCCATCTCTGAGCTCAGAGTTTACGTTCTTACAACATGAGAAACTGTTTTAGATTAAGCACGAAAGGCTTGCTTCCTTTGATTACCACACACAAGAGACACCGCTGTTTTAAGTTAACATTAAACAACTATTTCAGTATTATTTTCTTTACAGTACATGAGAAAACACTTCAATGTAAACATGACAGCAAAATCTGACTTTGAAATTTTTTTTCTGGCCGGGAATTTGAGCAAAATACAAAAACTAACTCATTGTGATCACTGTACATCTTAGAGGGAGATGAAATGATGGGCATATTTTAATTTAATACTATACAAATATCAAATGTATAGGATTATGATTCTCCAAGCTTGAGCACTCTTCTGGTCACATGAGAGAACCTGTGTATGTTTGTGTTTGTGTGCATTAATTTGTGTGTTATTAGTTCATTTCCTTATGTCATAGACTCCGAATGCACCCAGACAGAAGTTTATTTGATTGAGAGTTGCTTCAGCAGGTGCCGCATTTCTAAAGACCAAAACTGTATTCAAGCATTATATTCAATATGCTATTCAAAAACAATCTTAAATTACAACTTCTTTATAAAGTCAAACCTTTTCTATTATGCCATGCACTTAAGACCATAGCTAAACTAATCTACTCCCTAGTCTCCTGTATGCCTCTTCAATTTTCTCCAACCTACAGTCCTCTAAACTAGCCAAACTGGAGCAATCATATAATAAGACTGCTAAACTTGCAAGTGACCACATTAACCAAAGACATTGCTGTCTTGCACTTCTATCATTTAATTGGCTGGAGCTACCTACTCTATTAGTCTGTACTCACAATAAGATTTACCATATCATTCTCTACAGCCCAGAACAATGCTCTACCATCATTCAGTTATTAAAGCTGTACTCACCCCACAGAGAGCTGCACTCACTGAAGCAACTTTGTGCGTACTCAAAAATGTAAAAAACATAATGCTGAGTGCCTATATTCTTTATACATTGCTAAACTATGGAACTCTCTCCCAGCAAACATCAGAAACATCTCATCTCACCTCCCTGAAAACATACTTTTCAGCAAATTGGTCCTGCACTTGTAACACTTCCATTAATAATCCCCTTCCTATGCTAATCATTTCCCATCTAAATTTTAAAATCCCAGTGAAATAATACCTATCAACATAACAATCCTGTTGTTAGTAAGTCCCTTCCTCATGCAGCCAAATCAAGTAGGTGTCATAAAAGCCTTATGCTTCTTCTCCTGTTTACAGATCTCAAGTGAATAACTTTGGATAAAATATGCATATGCCTTATCTGATATCAGAGTACTAAAAATTACAATATATTCACAACCCCTTTTTCCCAATTTTGCACATGGAGTTGGGGTGTCACTTCAACAGTGACAATCATCTAGAGCCAATGTTTACACCACCGAGTGGGTAGCCCTGCCACTGTAGTTTTTTTCCATTCCACACAATCATGCTCACACTTGTAGCCTATTTATAGTGTCCAATCCACCTAAAGGCATATCTTTGGAATGTAGGAAAATATGGTGCACCCAGAGGAAATCTATGAACACAGTTATGATATGAAGACTCCACTCAGAAGACAGCCCAGCCAAGAATTGAACAAGAGAATCTCTTGCTGTGAGGCAAGAATGCCATTTGTTGCACCCTTTGCTGCCCAATGTTTTTTTTTTTGCACACGCTCGTGGGTGTGTGTGTGTGTGTGTGTGTGTGTGTGTGTGTGTGTGTGTGTGTGTGTGTGTGTGTGTGTGTGTGTGTGTGTGTGTGTTTTCTAAAATTACAATGCACTGTAAAATAATGTTTAATGTCCTTTAGATATATATGACTTTAGCATGCTATATGTATTGTATGGTGATCAATTATTGTTAACGCATGCTATTTACCTGTGAAAATATGAAATGTGGAACTTTTCACCCTAGGTTTCCACTGAAAAGGGACTTTGCCAGTTGGGTTTTCCCAATAATGAAAGGTGAGTAAATAAATACATACATACATAAATAAATAAATAAATAAATAAATACGCATCTGTGATGATTGGGGAGAGATGGCCGAAGGCTGCCAGCCTAGTCAAATAGGATTTGATATATAATTATGGCATTTGTAAATAAATGTAAAATACAGGTATATTTTCTTGATAATAAATGTAAAATACAGGCATGTTTCTTGAGTGTAAAGAATACTGTGAAATGTGGAACTGCAAAATATGTGACAACATTGCACTCTACTGGCCCAGTGAAGCATGTTGTGACCCTTTCATGTTAGAATTCGGCTCCAGTGTGGCTGGATGAAGGTTTCATGCCCATTGTTTTAAGGCTAAAGTTTATGACCAGAATTTATATGTGGAATGTGCTTTATTGCTCTAGTTTCTGTTAGAATATACATGTGAAATGTCTTCTATAGTTGTAAGTTTCTGTGCAGGTGTTAGATTGCTAAATAATGCAGTTTGTGGCCTGAGAACTCAGACCAGGTCTTAAGATGATGCAATATGAGCACTGGGAAAACCCAAGTGTCAAAAATGATGTAATTTGGGAGGGCCTTAGAGACATGTTTGTTAGTAATGTTTAAATACTATTTCTCACAAGAGACTAAGGGGCATTTTGAGCTTGGATATCCAACTTATCAGCACTCTGCTTTATGCTCACATGTAAGTTTTTAGCACTGTGATTTCTTGTAGGAATAGTTAAAGCTAGTAAAGATTAATTAGGTATTTTTCTTTGAAATCAGACCTGTCCTACTGTATTATTTTAAGTTTCTGTGTGATCTCTGAACTCTTAGATATGTCTGTGGTGTAGTAGTTTTGTCTTGTGTTTTAATTATTTATTATTAAATATTTTTAAAACCTTCTACCTGTGACTGGTTTGTGTAGAGATAAGCTCTAGAGTACATTGCATATTTATAGAGGTTATTGTAATAGGCCACTCTAATGTAAGCCTTGACTGTTAGTCATTCTACCATTGGATAATAATATTGCACAGTAATAACAGACACCCTTTAAGGGCCTTTTAGTAGCTGATATTATTAGTTGGGTGGTGGCAGTAATTACTACCATATAGTCTGGGTAAAGGGGCACAGCTGGAGAATCTGTGTCAGCCTTTCCCAGGAGTGTCTGTGAAGTTGTATAAATACTTATCTCAAAGTGTGTGTATATTGTGTCAGCTACTTGGGCAGGGACACAAAACACTGGTTGGACAGAGAGGGAATTGGAGGTTTCAGCTTGCCCAGCTAGGCTGAGACCTGGACCCTACAGTTGTGCCAGTGGGAAGTCTCATTGGGGACCTGGTGAGCAAGGGAGCAACCAGCCCCAGACTGACTGTGATCTCTGTGTGCACATAAGGGAAATTGTACTTTACTGTGTGTATTAATTATCCTTTTCTCTTCTATGAGACGACCTCCCTGGTGTTAGTGGTGAGGATTGAGGCTCCTTGATTGCTGGCCAGGGCACGGTCGTCACAAGTGTTTGGCAGTGGTGGGATCTACTTCACATACTAATTGGCTTGTAGTGGTGTGGGTAGAGCGAATTCCTGTAGCTTATGTACATCAATCTCTGAAAGTGTTTTCTACTCTAAAACAGCCACACAGTATATACTTAGAGTTCAGATCACAATTGTTTTATTTCTTTTGTTAGCTTAGTGTTAGTCAGGGTGAGCAGGCAGCATGTCAGCAGAAGAGCATGGAAAGCTGACAAGTAACCAGCTGGCGGAGATGTGCCAAGTTAGGGGGCTGGTGCATGGAAACCTGACTAAAGCAGACCTGATTGCAGCCTTGGTTACAGCTGCGTCAGAAAACAGCAGCCTGGATGACAGTCAAACTGACAGTGGAGATACAATATCCTCGGAGAATGGACAGCTCAACCTTTCTGCAGAGGACTTAAAAATCCAGCTGGAGCTAAAGAGACTTGGTTGGAGGCCAGGTGTATGGAACTAGAAGCAGCCTAGAAAAAGAGGAGTCTACAAACTAAGGAAAATGAATGACAGAGAGAAATGCTGATTCTTTGCCAGAGTCGTGGAGGTAATGGGGAAGGGAGTAACCAGACCCCAGAAGCACAAAAGGTCAGTAAATTTCTTCCACAGTTTAAAGAGGGGGATAATTTTGATAGCTTCATTCACATGTTTGAGCGGGTATGTAAACAGTATGAAGTTGACCAAAGGCTCTGGGTACGGTTCCTGACCCCCTTACTCCATGGTAAAGCTGTAACTTCTTTAGTAAAAATGCATGACATTGACTGTTTTGATTATACTACTGTAAAAAGACATTTGCTAGAATGCTTTAAGCTAACACCTGAAATGTATAGGAAAAAGTTTTGTGAGCATACACGCAAGGCAGATGAAAATGTATGTGAATATGTTACTGAACTGAGTACTTATTTTCATAGCTGAGTGAGTGGATGTCAGGTCACCACTTTTGAAGGGCTGACAGACCTTTTGGTAAGGAAACAAGCCCTTAGCACTTTGCCTGAGGACATCAGGATCTGGTTAGCTGATAGATAGTGTGCTACTTCAGAGGAGTTGGGGAAGAAGAAAGACCTATACCTAGCACGTAGAGCAGCCCTGCACAGGAAAGGGTCCCCCAGTACTGCTCATGAGACTAAGGGAACCCATGGTAGGCAGCACAGACTGCCCCAACAGAATCTGCCAGTAGCAGGGGAAGCCACTAGTCCAGGTACACGTCTAGGAGCTAGGGTTAAATTTTTGAATGCAACCAGTGGGGCCTTGTGGCATACAGATGTCCATGGAGGCAAGGTGGGGAACCAAAGGTGAGGGAGCCAGTAAGTGGGAAAGACAAAATGCCAACAGTTGGTTGTCTTGAGACAACAAGGGTATGGAACTGCCATCCTGCAGATGTCCTGAGAGGGAAGTATTTGGATGAGGCAGTACTATGTACTTCTGCAGTCACATTCAGTAAGGCTAGGAGACAAGCATGTGGGTCTGGTAGCCTGGGGAGACCCAGGCAGACTTCATACTTGCAGCCAGGACTGCTGAGGTGGTTACTTCAGGGAGTGAGCTATACTGTAGCAGTGAGACTGAATGTGAGCCACAGCTGCTTGTGGGTACTGATGGTCCCTTGGACAGGATAACTGCAAAGGTAGAGGAGAGTAGTAGCACCCAGGATAACAGTGAAGCACCACTGTCAGAGGATGCCAGACTTCCTGTGGAAAGGGAGCTATGAAGGGTTACAAGGAGAGACTTGAGACAGGCTCAGCTCTCAGACCCTACATTGCAAGGCCTGAGGCAGGTAGCTAGGGAGGCACCTGATTCTCAAAGGAAGGGGGAATCTGTATACTGGAACAAAGGTTTACTGTACAGTGAGTGGACCCCTGAGGGAGGGCTAGAAGGTGCGACAGTGCAGCAGCTGGTAGTGCCTAGAGTTCACCGTCTGGTGCTTCTAGCCATAGCCAATGATATTCCCTTTGCAGGTCATGTGGGCGTAAAATATACAAAGATGCATATTATGCAAAACGTCTATTGGCCTGGAATTTCCAGAGATGTAACAGGGTACTGCAGGACCTGTGAGCAGTGCCAAAAGGTAGGCAAGGCAGGAGACAAGGTGAGAGCTCCTTTGATGCCTTTGCCTGTGACTGAGGAGCCATTTCAGAGGGTAAATATGGATATGGTGAGTCCTCTGAGTACCCCAAGTTCCACAGTGAAAAAGTATATTCTAGTTATGGTAGATTATGCTACACGATACCCTGAAGTGGTGGCTTTGTCCTCATTGAGGCAGAGAAGGTGGCAAATGCTTTGCTAGAGATTTTCAGCAGGGTAGGTTTCCCAAAGGAAATACTGTCTGACAGAGGTGCCAGTTTTATGTCAGACCTGCTGGCTTGTCAGTGGAAGTCCTGTGGGGTGAAGCACATGAAGACCACCCCCTACCATCCCCAGACTAATTGCGTTGTTGAGAAGTTAACTCTACAATCAAGTCCATGCTATGGGCATTTGCAGATCAGTTTAAGAGGGAGTGGGAAAAATATTTGCCCCATCTGTTATTTGCTTACAGAGAAGTACCCCAGGAATCCACAGGTTTTTCACCCTTTCAGTTGCTGTATGGACATAGGGTGAGGGGACCTCTAGATTTAATTCGAGATGAGTGAGAAGGTGAGTGTGAGTCTCACAAAGAGTCTGTTGTGGCGTATGTCCTGAACCTCAGGACAAGGCTCGGGGAACTCATGAGCCTGGCCCAGGAGAACCTGGCAGAAGCCCAATAACAGAAAAAGGTGTGGTATGACAGGAATGCTCGAGCTAGAGAGTATGCTGTAGGGCAGCAGGTGATGGTTCTCATTCCTGAGAGATACAACAAGTTGCAGTCAGCTTGGGAGGGACCCTACAAGGTGGTAAGAATGGTAAGTGATGTTAACTACATGGTGGAAGGGCTATGCAGATGGCAGGGGCACACATTGTACCATATTAACATGATGAAATCTTACCATGATAGGGAGGCCCTTGTGCTGAGCATTTGCAGTAGATTGCAGGAGGAGTCTGAGAGAGATCTTGTGACTGATCTCCTCAGTGAGGCTTGGGCTGACACCTCTATGGAAGGGGTAGCAATGTCCCATCAGCTATCTCCTACCCAGGTCCGAGAAATCCAAGCAGTGTTGCAGGAGTTTGGGGGCATGTTCACCGGGAAACCAGGGAGTACCCACTTGGTGCAGCACCAGGTGGATACAGGACCCCAAAGGCCTATCAGGCAGGCCTCTTGTAGGGTGCCTGAGAGAGTCAAACAGACTCTGAGGGAAGAGGTACAGGAGATGTTGGAACTAGGGGTGATTCAAGAGTCCAAGAGTCCCTGGGCCTCACCAGTGGTGTTGGTGCCAAAGAAGGATGGCAGCACCAGGTTCTGTGTGGATTACAGGAAATTAAATAGTCACACAGAATCATATGCTTACCCCATGTCTAGGACAGATGAGGCCCTAGAGCATCTGAGTGGGGCTAAATATCTTACAACCATTGATCTTACCAAGGGTTACTGGCAGGTGCCCTTGATCCCCAGTGATAAATAGAAGTCAGCCTTTGTGACTCCTTTTGGATTGTACGTGTTCACAAAGATGCCCTTTGGGAAGAAGAATGCACCAGCAACTTTCCAGAGGCTAGTAGATCGTATCTTAGCAGGAACAAGAAGGTTTGCCCTTGCTTACATGGATGATATTGTTATCTACAGCCATTCCTGGCAAGAGCACCTTCAGCATGTTAGGGAGGTGCTGGGCAGACTACAGAGGGCAGGGTTGACCATTAAGCTGAGCAAATGTCAGGTGGGTATTGCAGTGGTCTCTTACCTAGGACATTGAGTGGGGAGTGGTAAGATAAGGCCAGAACCTGCCAAAGTGGAAGCTATTCAGGCATGGCCTGCACCTGTTACCAAAAAGCAGGTGAGGGCGTTCTTAGGGACAGCAGGGTACTACAGAAAGTTTGTTCCCAATTATAGTACCATAGCTGCTTCCCTCACAGACCTGACAAGGAAGAACGGGCTAGATAAGGTAGTGCGGACCCCAGCATGTGAGCAGGCATTTCAGAAGCTTAAGGAAGCTTTGGAAGACCCCCTGTGTTAGCCAGTCCAGACTACAGCAAATACTTTGTTGTGCAGGCGGATGCTTCAAACTATGGGGTGGGGGCTGTACTTAGCCAGATTTCTTCAGAGGGAGAAGAGCACCCAGTGGTTTATCTCAGTCGTAGTCTCCAACCCAGGGAGGAATTCTTTGCAGCGGTAGAAAAGGAATATCTAGCCATAGTGTGGGCACTACAAAAACTTCAGCCTTATCTGTATGGAAGAAAATTCACTGTGATGACAGATCACGACCATCTAACATGGTTAAACAGAGCCAGTAAGCAAAATGTCAAGTTGCTAAGATGGAGTCTGGGGTTGCAAGCATATGATATGTCAGTGCAGCACCGCAGTGGGAGTAGCAATGCCAATGCAGATGGGCTCTCAATACAGGGAATTGGGTGAGGTACACCCAGATATACCTGACACTCTCAAGTGATGTTTCTCAAGGGGCACTTGAAAAACTTGCTTGAGTTTCCCGGGGGGGGAGATATGACGATTGTGGAGAGATGGGCGAAGGCTGCCAGCCTAGTCAAATAGAATTTGATATATAATTATGGCATTTGTAAATAAATGTAAAATACAGGCATGTTTTCTTGATAATAAATGTAAAATACAGGCGTGTTTCTTGAGTGTAAAGAATACTGTGAAATGTGGAACTGTAAAATCTGTGACAACACTGCACTCCACTGCCCAGTGAAGCATGTTGTGACCCTTTCATGTTAGAATTTGGCTCCAGTGCAACTGGATGAAGGTTTTATGTCCATTGTTTTAAGGCTAAAGTTTATGACCAGAATTTAGATGTGGAATGTGCTTTATTGCTCTAGTTTCCGTTAGAATAAACATGTGAAATGTCTTCTATAGTTGTAAGTTTCTGTGCAGGTGTTAGACTGCTAAATAATGCAGTTTGTGGCCTGAGAACTCAGACCAGGTGTTAAGATGATGCAATATGAATACTGGGAAAACCTAAGTGTCAAAAATGATGTAATTTGGGAGGGCTTTAGAGACATGTTTGTTAGTAATGTTTAAATACTATTTCTCACAAGAGATTAAGGGGCATTTTGATCTTGGATATCCAACTTATCAGTACTCTGCCTTATGCTCACATGTAAGTTTTTAGCACTGTGATTTCTTGTAGGAATAGTTAAAGCTAGTAAAGATTAATTAGGTATTTTCTTTGAAATCAGACCTGTCCTACTGTATTATTTTAAGGTTCTGTGTGATCACTGAACTCTTAGATATCTCTGTGGTGTAGTAGTTTTGGCTTGTATTTTAATTATTTATTATGACCATTAAGCTGAGCAAATGTAGGATGCCTGAGAGAGATTTTAAAACCTTCTACTCGTGGCTGGTTTGTGTAGAGATAAGCTCTCGAGTACATTGCATATTTATAGAGGTTATTGTATTAGGCCACTCTAAAGTAAGCCTTGACTGTTAGTCACACTACCATTGGATAGTAATATTGCACAGTAATAACTGGACACCATTTTAAGGGCCTTTTAGTAGCTGATATTATTAGTTGGATGGTGGCAGTAATTACTATTGTATAGTCTGGGTAAAGGGGCACAGCTGGAGAATCTGTGTCAGCCTTTCCCAGGAGTGTCTGTGAAGTTGTATAAATACTTATCTCAAAGTGTGTGTGTTGTGTCAGCTACTTGTGGAGGGACACAAAGCACTGGCTGGACAGAGAGGGTACTGGAGGCTTTAGCTTGCCCAGTTAGGCTGAGACCTGGACCCTATAGCTGTGCCAGTGGGGAGTCTTATTGGGGACCTGATGAGCAAGGGAGCAACCAGCTCCAGACTGACTGTGATCTCTGTGTGCACTTAAAGGAAATTGTACCTTACTGTGTGTATTAATTATCCTTTTCTCTTCTATGAGACAACCTCCCTGGTTTTAGTGGTGAGGACTGAAGCTCCTTGATTGCTGGGCCAGGACACGGTCATCACAACATCTACAGTCTACTTTCTAAAGTCTGCAAGATCATGGTGAAGGTTGTGCTGAACACCCTTTTAAAGGATCTGAAGGAACTTAAAAAAGTTATGCTTAATCAAAACATGTATACCAGTAGTCAGTTCTGTTAATGCCTTGAAAAAACTGTTTGAGTCTGGATTTTATGTATGTATACTTACCTACTATACAACTTGCCATCTGGAATTGTTTAGTAAAATGTTTAATTTACAATTGAGTAGTCATTTGAATAAATGGATAATAAGTTAGACTGGAGGAAAATAATGATGTACTGACTAAGAACAGCAAAGAAGAGAGTTCTATAACCTTAATAGGACATCCTTCATGTTTCTGTAATGGGTCCCTTACTGTTTAATATCACACCGCAGGTATAATCCTGAGTAAAGTGTTGTTTTATGCTATTTCCATGGATAATATTTAAATAGTGTGCAGGTTTATAACCCTAGCCAGCCACTTATAGCACATTGTTCTATACTAAATAAAGCTAAACATCTACCCAAGCATCAAACATGTAGCCCTATGTGAAGCTATTTGACCTTTGGGCTTCTATAAGTACAATCCTTTTTATTTCTTTCAGGAAAGTGAAAATACTTTTTTATAGCTGGGACAAATATTATATAAGGTTGCTCCCATCTCTCAAAAAGGTAAGATTCAAACAAAAAAGTTTGAAATGCACTTAAGGCACATCTAACTAATGAAGTCTATTGCAATTGCTTCAGTAATACAACTCCCATATGATTATCACATACCCATATGCAAATCTTTGTCTTCAATCTTCCATTAAATTATTGGCTTTATAACACTAAAATTAAAACTATCGTGAACAGTTCTAGTTAAAAATGTAAACTATGATAGCACTCTGCTGTTGCATAGCTTAACTGAATGCCACTATATTATTTTTGTTTATCAGTATTACAATTTTATATATTTTGAACTATCTGAATAATCCCATAAGCTGAATTGAAGTGGGTCAAACTGGATCAATGATCTATTAACACAGAATTAGGCTGTATTGTTCAAAGTAATGTTAATTTCACACAACTATTTTGTAGCGATACAACTCCTAGTACAATGCAAGTTACTTGCTCCTAGTATAAGTTACTTAGTCCTAGTATGATACAAGCTACTTGCTTCTAATGCATTACAACTTATTTACTCCTAGTACAAAACAGGTTACTTACTCCTAGCACGATACAGATCACTTGCTCCTAGTATGATACAGGTCACTTGCACACACTATGCACCAGCTGTAGTTTTAATTTGAATTTATACCCAAGAACGAAGACTAAGTAATAACACCAATCAGCTAGTACCATAAAGCAAAATATTAAGGACAGAGATGCTGGACATTGAATACAGTATCTAGGGTTTTTTACCAAAGAATGACCACCAAATCTTAGGACAGAACTGACTTTATACAGCTAAGTTGTAGAGTCACGTGTCTTTGTCTTAAATTGAATTAACAATAGATTACACAGACTAATACAGTACAACTGTATATTCGTATACCTAAAGGTTTATTGAAACAAGCCAACTAAGTGCTACTGTCAAGATTATAACATTTTTCTTTATAACACAGATTACTGTCAGATATACTGCACTTCCTCAGATGACTCAAATTACAAACTGTCCATCAGAAAGTCATTTACAGTCACTTCTATCTAGTTTTCCCTGGATAAAACATACTTTGTTATTGAAGCATTCCTTGTCTACATCCTTATCTCATCCAGAGAAAACCATTTCTCAACAGGCCAAAATGTTCTTTCATTGATAGGATAGTCTGTAAATTTTCCTGCTGTGTTAGCCATTTCTCTTTAGCAAGTTTATTCACTTGAATATTTATTTACATTCAACTGTTTATGACATTTCAACAAGCCTCTGTTGTTAATGCCATTTATTACAAAAACATTCATCAGTATAATACTTTGTGTTTCACACAAGCACATTCTGTTAAGCTAAGCATATTTGTTTACTGCATATTTCTTTTTTGTACTTGCAGATGCTGTGTTCTAAAAATATCACACTGTTACTCTGATAGAAGGCAGTTTTACCAAACCCTCGTTACTGTGAAGGAAACATAGGTCTACCAAATTATACATATATATTTCTATCAAATACATGCTATTACTATGAGGGAAACTAGTTTTACTTTATATAATTCTATCAATTCCCTCTTTTTATTTTGAAAACCAAAACATTTTTAATCAAACGTTGAATTATACAAAAAAATTACTTTCTTTTCCACCTACATTAGTTACAATAGATACTTGATTGACAGTCTTTTTAATACAAAGTTTAACACGTGCATGTTATTATGATCAACAAAATAATGGCTACTGTAACAATTAAAACTGTGATAATGGTTTTCCACCATTCCAAAAATAGCCCATTTAACCAATCACTCCAGCCACTGTTCCATGTAGTCTCAGAGAATTTATTACATAAACACTGTCACTGTGAATATTTACTGGATGTAAATGCTGCAAAACATATTTTACAGCCTCTAGCTCCACCCTTTATGCTGACATGTATCCTGCTAACTGAACTATAATTGGTTTGTCTTCCTTTTGTAATGTCACTATTGCAAACCCAGTATAGTACTTTCCATCCTTCATGAAATGTGCACCATCTACATACACTGTAGGAATGTGACAGTTATAATCAGCCTTTAATGGTGACTTGTCCAATGCCACTCACCCTTTCCTGATAAGGAGTCCCCCCTGTTGGTCTGATAATGGTTCCTAGAAATTTGACTTCTTGTGACAAAAACTGTATTTTGTCTTTGTTTACTTTGAACCCTATCTCTTGCAACTGTTGCAGAACTTTTCTCAGCTGTGATATATGTTCTTCTACAGTCTCTGACTGCATCAGAGAGTCATCAGTATAATGAATAACCTTGTCATCTTTACGCCCATCCTGTAAGAATGTCCCTACTATGTGATGAAAAATGACTGGACTGTTCTGAAAACCCTGAGGTAATCTAGTCATGACATACTGTTGATTTCAAAGGTAAAACCAAACTTTTGCCAATGCCTTTTCTGAAGTGGTACTGAAAAAGTCAATTTGCTAAATCTATCATTGAAAACCAATTACTTTGTGATTTTATGAGAGCTGCTATTTCTGGATCTCTAGGTATCAAATGTGCTCTCGGTTGTGTGTACTAATTAACCTTATGGAGGTCTATTGCCAAACAGTTACTCCCATCCTTCTTTTTAACTAGCCAAATAGGTGAATTTGTTGGACTATGTCCCTTCTGAATTATGCCTAAATATTCCTAGTCTAAAATGCATTTTCTCATGTCATCCACTGCCTCAGCTGGAATCTGATACTGTTTCTGGAAAGGAGGAATGTAGTCCCTTGCACCTCCCACTGTAATCAGAACTTCTAACTTATTTGCTCATCTGTCAGGGGTACTATCCTGTTTCCCTTGCTCTCTACTAGGCTAACTTATATTGTCATGCACTTTCAGTTAACACTCAGTTCATTTTCATCTCTTCTTTTCCACAAAATACAGTTGGAAAAATCAATTACTATACATATCCTGTTTAAAATATCTATTCCTATTATGGTCATTCCACAACTAGGATGCATCAAAAATGTTCCCATTACCAGAATTTCATCATGAGTAAACTTAATTTCTACAGGCTCACTGCTCACTGAAACACATGCACTACCATTAAAACATGAGATCAAAGTTTTCTTTCTTGGATCCAGCTTAAGCCTTCTACTTGTAAAAGAAACTGCTGCCCCCATGTCTATTAAGACATTTTCCATGGCAACCCCTCCATCCAGATGTCAGTTAAAGGTGTACCATCATTTCCTCATTTAAAAATGCTAACTGAACTATCTGAGTAGGGGGAGCACACCCATATTGTGAATCACTATCATTATCCAGATGCCTGGAAATTTTTCTGACAACACGAATGTTGTGTTCTTGCTCATGGGAATCAGCATTCTCATCTAGTTCATAAGCAGGACAAAGCATTTCTGACATAAAGCCTGCTGCTTTTTACATTCTGAGCTACAGGATGGATCTTCCCTAGCTCCTATGGGATATACATTGCCTTCACTGGCATATTGCTGCAATTTAGTATTTGACCCTCTATGTTATCATCCTGCAACTTTTGCTTTTCCTTCGTGACTTCTTTTTCTTCTGAGTACTTGCAAATAATTCTTTCTCTATCTGCTTATTTTTCCATTTTCTATAGCATACGCAATCCTGCTTTATATGTCCTAGTTTTCTACAGAAATAAACATACAATTTGTCTATCATCAGGGCTTCCCATAGCTAGAGGAGCTGATGTTGCTCTCAGTACATCCCTGTTCTCACCCCCCCCCACCTTTCTCTCCCTCTGCTATGTCCTACTGCACCTACTATTTCAAACCCATCTTTATCAGTTGGCCAAATTGGTGAATTTGTTGGACTATGCCCTTTTGAATTATGCCTGCATATTCCTAGTCTAAAATGCATTTTCTCATGTCATCCACTGCCTCAGCTGGAATCTGAGAAAAAATGTTATGCTTAAAAATATCTCCATTGTCACTCATTACTCTCCCTCTCATTAGCTTATGAGCACATTGTGGTAATGTCTCAGTAGTTTCCTCATAAATACACTTACTGCCACCTGGTACCCCTTCTACTTGTTCCAAAAACGCATGTATTAGCCTCTTTTGTATTTCTGGGTCATTAATTTCCCTGTCATCTGTTCTGTAAATGATTTGAAAAGCCAATTTAAAATGCTATGCCTGTTCTAGTATCCTGTCAGAAACTGTAATATTAAAATGCTCTAACAACTTTGTAGTCAAACTTTGACCTTGGAAATATGCCAAGTGTATAGCTCTCATTCTGTCTAGCTTAGAATCAAGCTTGCATTAATTAGAAATAATGAAAGTCTGATAACACTTTGGAATAAATACCAAAAAACATATTTGCGGTGAATCATTCCATGCATTTGCCAGCTGTATATGAAAGCCAATCTTCAAATGTCAACATATTGTAAAAAATACATTTCTTGTCATTCCAATGGGGAATGGTTTTAACAAACAAGACTGTTTGTAGGGATCAGCTGGAGAACCTGTCACTACCTGCACATTTGGAGCATTAATGGTTTCAATACCTTTTAATTTGCCTTGCTGAATACACTCTTACTAAGAACATATTCTACTATCAGAACAAATGCTATTTGCAAATTCAAGGCACGGCTATGGGAGCTTCTTTTGCTCCCATATATGCTGATCTATTTATGGCCCACCTTGAGGAACAACTCATCTATGATAATGCACATAATCTATATCAAAATGAGATTGATATTTGGAGAAGATACCTGGATGACTGCTGCTTAGTATGGAGATCAGATTCTGACTATCTTATGGAGTTTGTTGGGTAATTAAATGATAACAAATGGGGTACACAATTCACAGTCAATTATAATATCGATAGGATCACCTTTTTAGATGTCTTAGTAACTAGGAATAGTGCTCATACATTGGCATCAGAGGTGTATCGTAAATACCCCCAATACAACTCCCTTCTCCATGCTTCCAGCTTTCATCCTCCACATATATGCAGAATCTGAAATCACAATTCTTATGTATGAAACAAATATGTTCAAATGATGCTACCTATGAGGCCTATAAGGAAGATTTAACCAACAGATTCAGGAACAGAGGCTACAAAATGGGGAATATTTATGAGGCCAGACATTGGGTGGCTAATTGTGACAGGAAGAACCTTTTGGGATATAGGGACAAGACCCTGGACAAGAATCCCACTATTCGACTGGTCACCACCTATGAAAAAAACTGACATTTTACTTAACAGTGTTCGCAGACACTGGACCATCCTTTTAGCAGATGCTAAACTTTCCAATTTTTTGGATGACAGGTGTCATTTTTCTTTTAGGAGAGGTAAGAACCTAGGGTCATATTTGAATCACTCTAAACATGGATTGAGATGTAAGGGTGATTCCATACAAACAACTCTTATGGGGGACCAGCTTAAGGGATGTTTTCCCTGTGGTCATTGTACCACTGCAGAAAAGAAATGCACACAAGCCAGTTTAGTAGTAAAAATACTGGTCAAGTATTTGATATTTTTTTTTGCAAATTGCCAGACGGACTGGGTGATCTGTTTGGCTACCTGTACCTGTTCTGTGTTTTATGTGGGACAAATGTCCAGACCACTTAAATTCAGAATTTCTGAACACCATAGTGGTATCAGGCACAAGAAGCTTACCAATGCTTTATATAAGCACACTGAGGCACACAAGAATGCATCTTTTAATTTTACTGTGATAGACAGAATTATTGGAAACAGGACAAATAAAGCAAGATGATATCAGATTTGGAACAGTAAAGAAACAAAATGGATTATTAAACTGTGGGGTCTGTTTTCACCAGGATTTAATGAGTACCTTTAATCAGGACGGTTAATTAATTCATTAAATTAGAGCCTCACCTAGTGGTTATATATAGAAAGAGAGCAAGGTTTCATGTCTTTACTGCACTGATGAAGGCTATGTAAATTTTACAGTCAAAACCGGTCTGTTTTGTCTCTTTATTTATTTTATACTATGCCTTTGAGCTAGTTTGGAATAAACACTGAATGCTACAGTCTGCTGGCTCCCTTCTGTTTTGTAATGTTAAACAAAACCAAAGATATTTGTCTTAAACAGTTAAAACATTCAACTTGAGTTTTAGCCTTTTTTATGATCAAAACAATAACTCTCCCCAGGATTCATGAAGCCCTACATGATGTACAGGAATAGTGCAGGAGCTGCTGCATGCAATATGTCTGCCGAGCGATTCAGCAAAGGGCTCCCGAGACGTGCACAAGCGCTCCTACACTATTCCTGCATGGACACCACCACCTTATGCTAATTACCCCATTTGCTGGTGAAAACCATGCAAATGAGGTGAATTAGAGATTCAGCAAGCAGGCAGGTGTTCGTGCAGGACTAGTGTAACCTGCAGAAATGTATTCAGTTACTAGCTGAATACATTTCTGCAAATAAGAAAATGGAAGCATGACAGCCTCAATTAAAGCATGTATTCCATTTATTAGGCATGCCAACGGCCAAATATATGGCTATTGGCATGAAAAATTGTTTATTTTTTAAAATAAAACTTTTTTTTTTGGCCGATCTCAGCCATTTAAGCATAAGGCACTGGCAGGCAAATGGGATTGTGCCAAAAATAAATAAAAAAATTGGAAAAATCAAGTTTGAGAGAAATTTGCATTTGCCATAACAGTCAATGACATTCTGAATGAAAACAATACCAGGGAATAGTGGTTGCTAAGGGGAAAGGCTCAGGAGTAAGGTAGTGGTGTATGCAAATGAGGGGATTTATACCGAATCACAAATTTCTTCTAAATGTCAGACTGCACCTAACCGTGTAGGTGCTCCAACACCATGGTGTAGATAGGAGGAGCAGCTAACATGAAAAGGGGGTGTGTCATGATTACTGTAAGCACAATGGAGCTCAGTGGCCTGTGTTTGCCCTTAGCTAAGCACAGCTAAGGCAGGGGGAGTGTCCAAGGTTGTATTTCCCTATTCCATGAAATGCAAAGTGTGTTCGCATCTAGGAGGGACCAATTCTGCTTAAAACTGTTTACTTTAGCTAAATGGGTGTGCACAGTGCACACTGGGCCTAAAACAGAAAAAAAAACCACAGGAGATAGCAGAACTGTTTACATTTGAGCACCGGGAATGCACTGCACACATCAGGGCTTAAACGGGGACGAAATGGGAAAGGGAAACTGCAGAAGGAAGACAATCAAGAAGAACAAGCATAGCTGGCAGGTGGAATGTATCAGAATCAGCCAATTACACAGGCAGCAGCCCAGCACACTACTATAAACTATGCAAACACCTTTCAGTCTGGTTTTTCCCATAAAATCTACACCCACTGATGTACACATTCAGGAGAATTTTAAACTGACAAATCTAGCAAAACATGTTAGGGGCTGCTGTTGCTCTAATCAATCAGCATGTGCTAGAGGCTGAGGGTGGTGAGGAGGAAAATGCTGACAACCAACTCAGACTGAGGAGGAGGAGAAGAGTGTTCAGACCCAGGGTAACCTACCAGGGGTTACATGATCTGGAGATAGTAGAGCAATACAAGGTAGACAGGGACATACCTCAGCAACTTCTTGAGCTGGGCCGGCCTCGCCTCAGAATGAGAACCAAAAGAGGGAACCCATCCCAGTGGATACCAAGGTATGTGTAGCTTTAAGAATACTAGCTACAGGTACTTTCCAAAGACCAACTGGGGATATCATGGGGGTCTCACAGGCATCTGCATCCAGGATACTCCACCAGTTCCTGGATGCCATGACAACACATTCCGCTGAGCACATTCACTTCCCCAGCACCTGTGAGGAGAGGACCAGCAATATACGTCTCTTCCACCATGTAGCAGATTACCCAGAGGTATTGGGTGCCATAGACTGCATGCACAGCCACATCAAAGCACCACCTGTGAACGGAGTAGGGTCTACATAAACCACAAGGGTTTCCCCTCCATCAACTGCCAGGTCATGTGCAATGCCCAGGGCATTATCATGAATGTGTGTGCTGGCAGCCCTGGAAGCTATCACGACTTCCACAGCTGGCATTCATCACAGTTGTATCGGGCATATGCTAGTGGGGACATCCCATAAGGCCAGCTGGTGGGGGATGCTGGCCACGTACTAGAGCCATGGCTGATGGCATCCATCAGAAATGCACACATGCCCACACAAGAATGCCATAATGAGGCACACGTACAGACCGGGATCATTATAGAGCATGTGTTTGGGATGCTGAAGTCATGGTTCCACTGCCTTGAGCTATCCGGTGGAGCCTTGCAGTACTCTCCAGCCACATGTGCACACATGTTCATAGTATGTGTCATGCTACACAATATGATCCTGTGGAAACAGCTGCAGCAGGAACAAAATGTAGAAGGGCCACACAGCCCCCACCACCATTGTCAAGGCCTCCACAGGCACAGAGTGACTTGTAGGAGGAACATCTTAAGCCTGCCCCTGTAGTCAGATGGAGGAGTGCCCAGTATGCCCTGGCCTTGGGAAAGAGACAACACATAGCACATACACTGACACTGTAGGGCCCCAGGGACTGATCTCTCTCTCTCTCTCTCTCTCTCTCTCTCTCTCTCTCTGACTCGCACATACAGTAAAATGGATGCCAAACATCACACCACCTATACCTTATCATGTATAGGCAGTGGATTCCATGCATCTGACATAGTCAGCCCTCAAGCACCATCCTCACAACAGCCACAGTCACAAGGTAAGCCAGTCTCCATAACAAAATAAATTAATGGAGTGGAATTCTCTGATAGCATATCTATGCTGCTGATCAAGCATGCAAGGGAATGTGGTGGCTAGCTGGGATAGCAGCAGACAACTGACAGCTTTGTGGGACAGCAGGAAGTATATCCCCAGTACTGCCCTACCTACACCATGCAGTACCACCCTAGTTGACAAATACCACAGTATATGTGGTGTGCCAAATAACTGGGGGGGGGGTCATAGGTCACATGCATGGATGTCAAAGTGGGAGCCCCATACCTACCACGAGCCTCACCCAGAAGATCAGCTGTAGAAAATCATACAGAAATGACTGGCAAAGGGCCCCATATGGCGAGATCCATGAAATCTCCACCAACAGACTTTTACATAGTGATATCACAGCAGGTCTGGCAGTGGCAGTATGTCTTTGAAAGGTAAGAAGTCTGAAACTACAAATGTCTATGCCAGAACAATCTGACCTGTGGTTGATACTGTTATGCCTGTAGTCTGAAAGATAGGGCACACCACTATGCTAAATGGGACCAAAATGTTAAGCAAATATCAGCACACTCTGTGCAGATGTGTATCATATACAGATGTGACACCCCCTCCATAGTGCCATAGAAATGGAGTAACATGTTCCTAGCCTTACGCAGTATCCAACTGTCACCCAGAGTGATGGTGCAATAGTAACAGAAAGCAATTGTCAGTAACACCCATAATCAGCTTACTGTTGCCATCCCAGGGGTGTCTACTGCTGGCAGCCTGGGAACACATGATCATCAGAATGCACTGCCTTGCTACAGATGGCCTGCATCTGTCACACCTGGCCTACAGGCCTCTGGCAAATGCCTATGCCTCACCCACAGTGCCCTGTTAGGTAGTGTCATGTGATCCATAGCACCAACATAACATAGTCCACAAAATGCAAAAGAAAGACCATGCTGATAACTGCAAGGAGCAAACCTGCCAGCCTCAATGAGCCAGAGCTCTGGATAAAGCCATTAATAATGGGGTTATGAAGGTCCAAAGAGAAGGACACCTGTGAAATACTGCTCTAATAATGTTATAAAGTTGATGAAATGATTTGTATTAGCATGGAATGTCTGATGGTTACGAAGTCTGAAACTGCAATGTCAACTGTCACTAATATCTTACTTCAACCCTGAGTGACTTGCAATACACTTTTGCTTGAAAACCACACTTGTTTGGGTAACCAATAAGATATATGAGTCATAAATGTGGACATTCTGTGAAACTCTGTACAGTCGACAGGCAGGTCTAGGAGTTTAACCATGGGAATGCACTCACTGCAGGCAGTCCTAACCATGGAAGATGGTGACATGTTTGCACCTATAGAACCCTGGGCCACAGCCATGGGGAGTAACACACACTTCCCTGATCACTCATCCTATGCAACATCCTAACCCCAACATGTGGCCATCCAAGCAAAATGAGGTGGGCCTTACATATATATGTGTGACAAACACACACCTCCAGGCTGGTCAAACAGTCTGACACACACACAAGACCCTCCAAGTGCAGTCAATCATTGAGGAGAACCCAATGCAAAGTACTGGTAGCTATAGGTGAACTTATCTGACCCAGGACACACAACCCAGACATTTCTTATCCCCTACAAATCTATCTGGAGTCTGCCTGTCACCCTGATCCTGTCTGACTTATATTATCCAACTGTGGACTAAAAATCAGACCAGGCCAGAACATAAATGCACAGAGATTCCACCATTGTAATATATCACCAAGGTGCTGGACCATTTCCACAGCACCAGCAGTCAATTGCTTGTAGCCACACCTCTCAACAGGCTGGATTTTGCAAAAATGTGTATCATTTGCCCCATAAACCTGGTATGTGCATCATCCATCCTGTATTCCTCTGGTAAATCACTGTGATGATCTTAGGAGGTATTTCACGAGGTACTGAAACAATACACAACAGTGTCAAATGGTATATAGGACAGATGTCTGCTAAAACAACTCATGTAACCCTAACAACCCATACATTACTGCGAGAAATTGTCACAATCACTTTATGGCCCACTGTCCCCCCATTTTGATAGGCTATCTCCAGATATCCTGCACCAACAGGTTGAGCGGTATGGCTGTAGCACACAACAAACCAGACTGGAGTACAACAATCCCTGCAATGGAGTCCTACATGTACTACAGAAGGATACACTGAGCATGTTCATGCACTTAGAGAAATGTCAGCAGGATGTAGGCATGAACAGGCCTTACCCACCCAGTGCACTTCCCATTGCCCCACCTTAGCAGTCCTGAAGATGTCTGTCACCATAGAAGTCACATTTGTTAGACCTCAGCCCCATAAGCTGTATAGTACAAATAACTCACTATGTAGAAGTTCTAATCTCAGTCTTGGCAAATGTAAAAGTGTGTGTGTGTGTGTGTGTGTGTGTGTGTGTGTGTGTGTGTGTGTGTGTGTGTGTGTGTGTGTGTGTGTGTGTGTGTGTGTGTGTGTGTGTCTGTGTGTGTGTGTGTGTGTGTGTTTAGAAATAAAACCTTTTGGGTCCATTCAAACCCAGTACACTTCCCCTTTCCCTACTTTAGCAGTCCTGCAGATATCAGTCACCTTAGAAGTACCTTCTGTCAGGCCCCAGCCCCATAAGCTCTGTGGCATGTGTGATAACTGCATAACACTGTAGTAGAAATAACTAGTTAGGTAGGAGTTCTAATCTCAGTCTTAGTAAATGTGAAAGTGTGTGTGTGTGTGTGTGTGTGTGTGTGTCTGTGTGTGTGTGTGTGTGTGTGTGTGTGTGTGTGTGTGTGTGTGTGTGTGTGTGTGTGTGTGTGTGTGTGTGTGTGTGTGTGTGTGTGTGTGTTTACAACTAAAAGCTTTTGGGTCCATTCAAACCTGTACACTTCCCCTTTCCCTACCTTAGCAGTCCTGCAGATAGCAGTCACCTGAGAAGTTCCTTCTGTCAGGCCTTAGCCCTATAAGCACTGTGGCATGTGTGATAACTACATAACACTATAGTAGAAACAACTAATTAAGTAGGAGTTCTAATCCCAGTTCTGGAAAATGTCTGTTTGTAAATGTGTATATGTGTAGTTTAAAGTATTTTGTAGCCTCTTTCACCCAGTGCATCACCCACTGCCATACTTTACAAGGGCTGGTGATGTTCCTCACCTTAGAAGTACCTTTGCACAACTGCCCTATAAGCTCCATGACCTGTGCGATAAATGCATAACACTGTAGTAGAAATAAATAGATAGGTATGGGTTCTAATCTCTATCCGGGCAAATGTGTGTGGGTGTGTGAACAGTATCCTCTCTGTGGGTGAGTTGTTGTGTTTGTGTGAGAACCATACCATTGGGGTGCAGGTTTTGCAACATTTTGCTGTTGCCCACCCAGTACCTGTCCCAGCATCCACATTACAAGGCCCACAATTGCCATCCACTGTAGAGGGACTTGTAGACACTCTGCAGCCCTATAAGCATCATGTCATGTGCAATACCTATATGACAGTATGGGATAGATAAAATAAACTACTCATCAAATCCTTGGATATTGCTCCCCACTCAGGAATCATACACAAACACAGTCAGGTAGTCAGCCACACCTACATCAGTAGGTGGCCTGCAAACTGGTTCACAGATAGAACCCACAGTGTGAAAGTAGTGGACCCCATCTCAGACTGCTGTACAATTATGAGTGGAGTCCCACAGGTTGTGGACCTGGGTTCCCTCATGATTGTGATCCACACCTCTGTGGACTAGTCCAATACAAAGGCGCTCTGGCAAACAATGTCTGCAGATGAATACAAGGTGGGTGCTATTATTATTCCCTCACACAAGGTTGATATCCTACACAAAGACCTCTCTGAGACCTATGACTGTTGTTAGAACCCTGGACATAAGCTCAGTGTCAGATGATGTGCCACCATCCCCCTTGGGTATGACATAGTTCCCATAAAGTAATATATTGATGGTAGTCCACTGAACAATGATGTTGGTATAACGGAACTGGGAAAAGAGGTTGACAGTGAGCTTCCAAATGTCCTTCTATGTGTCACTAGTCCTGACTCAGGGTGTGGAATCCAGGAAGTAAAAGGACAGTGTTTTTCTGTACACACTCCTCAGTAGGCCAGTCAATGTGTACTATGGCCCATTTGCCATGTACCCCACTGGACACCAACAACACCAGGAGTGGCTGCAAATGTAACTCACAAAGAGGATCTTAGGTACTATACATTTGCCCCGTATGAACAGACTCCAACAACTGCACTGAATCTCGGTCTCATATTGCCTACATAGGTGCGATCTCTGCCTGACATACACAGCCATGTCTAACCCAAACCTGTCAGGAATGCTACATTCAAGGATGCCAATCTGTCCACACAACATGCCCCAGATACCCCCAACTCCATCTTCACAATCAATAGGACATGCTGGAGGGGTAGGTGCACAACCTAGAGACTGGCCACACCATGGAATAGATGCCACACACATGTCATGCTAAGCACAGCACTGTCCCTCTTCTAGAGATATCAAGAGGAGTGGATGGGGAACAGAATACCCACACTGGGGATCACTACAGTGACTTTACTCAGTACACACAGTGGGGAGTATCAGGTGGCATGATGTCAGTGTATTCAGATGGGCTAGACTCGTAAAGCCTCCACAGCCATTAGCCATGTACACATCTATGACTCTTTGAAACCATGGATCTCAGGACTGTCAAGTGTGTGTGTGTGTGTGTGTGTGTGTGTGTGTGTGTGTGTGTGTGTGTGTGAGTGTGTGCATTACTGTGCATTAGTGTGTTTCAGAGTGTTTGTGAGTGTGTAAATATGTGAGTGAAAGTAGTTAGTGGCCCGTCTCACCCAGTACAACTATTATTGCCACACCTTACAAGTGTTGCAGATGTCATTCACTATACAGGTACCTTGGGACACTCCACAACATATAAGTTCTGTGGTGTGTGCATGAACTGCATAACGCTATAATACCAACAACCACATAGCTAGGGGTTCTAATATGAGACCTTGCAAGTGTGTGTGTGTGTGTGTGTGTGTGTGTGTGTGTGTGTGTGTGTGTGTGTGTGTGTGTGTGTGTGTGTGTGTGTTATTGTGTGTAAGTGTGTATATGTGTAGGTTACAGTATTTGGTGGCCTCTCTCACCCAATACATCCCGCATTGCCATAATTTGCAAGGCTTGGTGATGTCCCTCGCTGTAGAAGTAGCTTTGGACAAGTGTCACCCCATAAACTCCATGGTGTGTGCAATAAATGTGTAATAATGTAGCAACAATAAATAGATAGGTAGGGGTTCTACTCCCACTCCTGCCAAAATGTGTGTGAGAGAAGAGTATCTTGTGTGTGTGTGTGCGAATGACATCCATTGGATGGCCATGGATTCATATTTATGCCATGGTACACACAGTACACATTCCTAAGTCTACTGGATGAGGGCTGCTGTTCACATCAACCGTAATGGTATCTGTAGACACTCTGTAGCCCTATAATCCCTGTTCAACAGTATGGAATAGTATGCTATGAATAACAAGATAGATTGGTCTGCTAATGTAAATACTGGCAAGAGTGCGTGTGTGTGTGTGTGTGTGTGTGTGTGTGTGTGTGTGTGTGTGTGTGTGTGTGCGTGTGTGCGTGTGTGCGTGTGTGCGTGTGTGTGTGTGCATTGGTGTGCACAGCAGTGTTTGGGAGTGTGTACACTGGTGTGTGACAGTAGTATGAAAACTGTCACACCAACTACACCACCCATTGCCATACCTTACAGGAACATGTGATATTAATCACTATACATGTATTTTGGAAACACAACACGATATGAGCTCTGTGCCCCATGTGATAACTACCTAACACTGTACCACCAATAACTATATAGATGGGGATGTCAAACTCAACACTGGCAGTTGTGATCATGTGTGTGTGTGTGTGTGTGTGTGTGTGTGTGTGTGTGTGTGTGTGTGTGTGTGTGTGTGTGTGTGTGTGTGTATATATGTGTGTGTGTGTGTGTGTGTGTGTGTGTGTGTGTGTGTCTGTGTATGTGAACAGTATTCTCTGTGTGTTACATCAACACAATACCCTGTGTGTGTGTGTGTGTGTGTGTGTGTGTGTGTGTGTGTGTGTGTGTGTGTGTGTGTGTGTGTGTGTGTGTGTGGTAGTCACAAACCTTTGATATGTTCCACACAGGACACTTATCATTGTCCACTGTACAAGAGCTGCTCACATCAGCCACCATGCACTTACCTGTGTACACCCCCCAACCCTATCAGCCATGTAGCACATGCAATAACTGTTAAACAGACCTTTTAAATGTGTACAGCTGTACCCTGCATATGATACACTCAATGTGTTACCACACTGCCATGCCCCTCGTAGAAAAGTACTGCAGGCCTACATCCTCCTGACAGACCGACACCAAGAACACAAACAGAATACATTATGGAGACCATAGTCAGTCAGTGTTAATAACAGCAATAATGCATCATGGCTGGACAGCTGACCACTCTGATGTGTAACCATTAAACATGCTGGCTGACAACACTTTACACAGCATTACATTGCTAAACTGTACTAAATTCACCCTGTGCATCAGAACCATTTTAGCATGTGCCTGCATCGATGGTATGGATGACAGGGATGTGGCACAGGTGTCATCATATGTACAGGGTCTGGTGTAGGTTTGCCAGAGGCCTTGGCTGAGCCAATTGGTTGACATCATGTGTGTGGGTTGGGGGCTGTGTATTACATGGACCATGCAGAGATGGTGTACGTAAGTATGGATTTGCCCTAGCTGTGATGGTGATGTGTGTGTGTGTGTGTGTGTGTGTGTGTGTGTGTGTGTGTGTGTGTGTGTGTGTGTGTATGGATGCACACAGGTCTGCCATGTTGCTGCCCTATACAGCCATATGTTGGACAGCTGTGGACCGTACATGGCAGGGTGTATAGTTCACTGTGTCTGGCCACAGACACTGGAACTGGGCCTGCCATGGGTTCCACTGGCACCACAAGGCCCAAGGCCAGACGGAGTAGTACTCCCTGATGCTGACAGTTGTCTGCTGGATCTGTGTCCCTGTTGGGACCGGCCAGGGCCAGGTGCCCGTGGCCTGCTGCATTGTGGTGTGGACAGCACCGCCCCCTCACATTCATGCTGCTGGTACTGCCACTACGGGAGTGGGAGCGATATGTTGCATGGCCACGTAGACTTTCAGCTGTTTGTGGTGCTGTCCTATGTCCATGTGGCTGATGGCCAACTCCCACCACATGTTCCAATACAGATATCCCACAGTCAAGGAGTGCCACCATCTCACCAACCATCTATCCATGGGCATCTGCAAGATCATGGATGTTGTCCCGCATAGCAAGAAGATTTGCCATCTGGACCCTGAGAGTCTGTCTGATGTGATGTTCCATACCTTCCTGTGCCTCCAGAACAGTCCAAAACATGTGTTTTGTGGCACCTGCTTTGGCACTTCAGGCAGGACCATGAGGGAGGGACCCTGACCACCATTGCCACCTGTGAGGGGAAGACAATATCTCTGATTTAATACCTGTACAGTGTGACATACTTACACACACACACACACACACACACACACACACACACACACACGCACACACACGCACACACACATCCACACACACACAGACACACACAGACAGTTACAGGTGAGGTGGCACAAAGATATTACACATACCTCACATTACCCAACAGCTGACATGCTTGACACATGGCCCTCAACACCATGCATTGCAGCCATTCTTAAACCTTGTTACTAACAATCTACATCTCTGTGATACATGAGTCATGTTAGTAGGTGACGTCCCTTCCCCTAGCACACACTGCACACATGTACACATTATTGCTGTGTATCTGTATAGCACACTGGCATCTACTGTAGACCAAACCTCACAACTGTACAAATCATTGCTGAATGTGTAGATATCTGGCATTTATATTTGCTCTGTTCCTCACAACCCCTATGTGTTTGTCTGACACATAACTGGGATGATATGTCGAGTGATGTCACCAATTAATGACATGCATTTGATTTGAACATCTCATCAGCAGCAGTGAATGTATGTACAATCACATCCGGTTACACCAATGACCTTCTTAGCATAACATAGATATGATAAGTGTACACACCAGACTCTTTTATAATATACAATGAGACCAGATTACTGCATTTGAAAACATTACACACCTTATATGTGACCTATGACCTGTTCAAGCCAATCAAGAAACAGGCAAATGTGTTAGTTGTGAAAATACTGAATGAGATGCATACAATATTGTGGCTGCATAGCTATGAATGCCCTTAAACCAATGCTTGGTTGAAGCACCTGTTAAATGAACTACAGCAGTCGCTCTTTCTGGGAAGGGGTATATTAGCATGGCACATCTTGCCTTGGCATTATTTGGACAGTCTTCCCTACAAAGGTCCCCCAACTCTGTCAGATTGCAAGGCCAGCTCATGTGCACAGCCCTTGGAGGTCACACTGGGGGATTACTATTGGTGTTGGGTCTGGGCTTTGTCTGGCCCAGTTCATAACCTTGATTGTGTTCAGATAGAGCCCCTCTTAGCTAGCTTTGGATGTATGGTTCGCTTCATTGATGTATTGGAAGCTGAAACCCCTCTCCATCCTCGGCTGTATTGCAGATTCATGACGGCTTTGGCACATGCATGAGTGTTATTTGTAACTATTCAGAATTCCCTCCACCATGTCAACAGGCCTAGCTCCAGCTAATAAACAGCAACCCTAATGCTTGACACTGCCACCATCAAGCATCAACGTCTGGATGGTGACCCTCAGGTGAAGTGAGGTGTTGCTTGCGTACCACATGTAGCTTTAGGAATACTGTCTGTAGGTTTGAACCTTGGTCTCATGACACCATTACACATTGCAGCAGATGCCTTTGGGAGACTTGATGTTATGTTTGCTACCTGTACACAACCCTGGATGGTGTTTGGTGTGGGTAAATGCTTCTATCTACTGACACCTCCCCATAGGCCAGACTTATGCAGAATCTAGGCGATTGTTGCCACATGTACTACAGAAATAGTACTTTCCAGAGAGTCCTGAAAGTACCTCAGTGTTGCTGCATGTCTCCTGGCAGCCTCCCTCACCAGTTCTCAACATGTCTTGTCATTTGTTTTGGAACAACATCTGGTTCTTTTCAACAGCACTGTTGTCCCATATTTAATCCACCTTTTGATGACTGTCACCACTGTGTCCCATGGTATATGCAATGTTGTGGTAATTTTGGTGTACCCTACTCTTGACTGATACCTTTCAAATATGAGATCCCTATGCTGCTTTGTAAGATGCATGCAAGCCATGTCTGCTTCTGGAACAGGCAACTGAGCAAATGTCATGAATACACTGGTCTGACAGTGGACTGTTATTCGTTGTTACATTGAGTCCCTGTACCTGATGGCAGGTGTGTACCCAAGCAGACTGAATGCAGTCAGTATACCACAAGCTGCTCCCACAATATGTTATTTTGAGGATGTGCACACATATGCATCCATCATATTGTAAAGTTTATATAACCCATATTTGGTGGCCTAACATATTGTTTGGTTTTACAGGTTAATTTTTCATGTTATGGTCACATTACAAGTTGGAAAAGGTGTGTAATGTAATATTGTGGTGTCTCATTGTATATATCAGAAACACTTGACATCTTGACAGGGGTGTGTACACTGTGGTATCCACTGTTTAGGATTGATGTTTCATACATGTCCCTACTGTAGCCCATTTGCCCCCCAGTTTGTTGGTCTGTGTCCAGATGTCTTGCACTGACAGGTTGTGAGGTATGCTGCAGGAATGTTACATTACCCCTCAGATAGGCTCCGGTGGTGACCACTGTGATCCACTGCAGTTAACACTACCACAAGTGAACATGGACATCAAGCAATATGGCTAGGTGTGTATTGGCAAAGCACAACAAAACAATTACATACTCACCAGCTAAAGGCTGCTGTCCCAGTAGACCAGAGGGAGCTAAATAGGTGTGGGAGAGATGTACTGTCAACTTGTGGCCTTGGTACAGGTGGGAAGCAGCATTTCTGTGCATTAACAATACAACGCTCAGTCGTATAAAATATGCTGCCCATCACCATAGATGTGCACTTATGTGCATTACCAAACCCCATCCACAACTACTATCTTATCTGACATATGCATGTAGATACTCTACTGATACAAGTTATGTATGCTAAAGTATTCTAGTAATGTGCAGTAGGGCCTTACATGCACGTTCCTTGTCCATTGTATTGAGGGAACCCACATCCATGATGCTGGATTCATGGAGATCTTGTGTTCTTGGGGCGGGTGCCTCAAGGTTGGCGAGGAGCTGTTCTTATGCTGTCAGTGGGGCTTGCATGACTGGGCCCCCCACCTGTGGCTGTTGCTTCCCTGGCTATGGCAGCAGCCCTTCATCAGACATTATGTAGGAGGTCAGTAGCATGATGCCAGACCTGCTCATACATCCTTGTGCAAGCCAAGATCATTTACCCTGTGGACTAGGTCATTCCACAGTGCGGTCCTCTCCTGCAGATGCTCCTAACTACAGTCAAACATTATATTGTAGTGCTGTATTATAAACTCAACAATCTTAGACATTTCTGCTGTGTTGTAAGGCAGATTCCTCACATGATGCATCCTGCCTGGAAGACATAAACAATGAAACATATCATAGCATCTTATACAGTTGTCAACAGTATGGACAGAAATTGCACATCAACAGTGGATATTTCATGCCAGCACTCACAACTACACCATACCCCTGTAATCTATCAGCACAATATTAGCATGCATTGCACTCCTGGCCCTGATTTGTCATATTCCTCTCAATGATGGACAGTTAATTGCATAAACCTCTATTAACCAGTCATTTCTGTGTAGAGGGATGACAGTGGCCATCTTCCATGTGGATGGCATGTGGATGTTGCCGAGGCTGTGTTTGAATACGGTGTGTGATGGAACTGTGAGCACTTGCCTGAGTTCATGTAGGATGCAGACAGGGATGTTATCAGGCCCCATGGAGACTTGTTGTTGTTGTCTTTCAGTAGGCAATATGTACCTGCTCACCATTGATGAGAGGGGTGCAGTTGATGTGCATATCTCCCTATAGGGATGGGGGGACAGGGAGGTGATGTTCACAGCCTAACCTGTCTGATGCAGATTGCCTTTCACCATGGCATGTGCGTATGAGGTGTGATTTAACACCAGTACATGGTAAATTGTGTTGTTGAATCTGGGACTAACAACATATGTGGAGACACCCTTCTGACTGGCCTTGGCAGTGTGGATATGTGTGATTTGTATTCATAGTTAGCCTTACATAGGTTCATAGGTTCATAGTTAGGTACTAGGCTATTGGCCCTGGGACCTATACAAGCCTAGCAAAAAAGGTACCCTGGCTTTTGCCACCCAAGAAAATTATTTTCCTGTTCCACTGTCGAGCAGAGCCACAGAGGTGATCCCCGGGGTGAATTTCCTATTTCCCATCCAATCATCAAGATTTTTCTGGAAGAATGCTAATGAGGAGCTTTGTTTGATATAGATAGGTAGTTTATTCCAGAGTATGGGAAGTCTCTGGGACAGGAATCTATTCCTCCGGCATGTTCCGTTTATTATGGTGACAAGGTTTAGGTCCCTAGAGCGTGTAGCTCAGAGGGATTGGGATTTCTTTAAGTGGAGCATGTCCAACAGCTCTGGGTTTGACATAGCTTTCTATGTTAGGCAGAGATCACTTCTGAGTAGGTGATATGCAACGGAGTAAAGCTGGAGACTTGTTGTTGTTGCCTTTCAGTAGGCGATATGTACCTGCTCACCATTGATGAGAGGGTTGCAGTTGATGTGCATATCTCCCTATAGGGATGGGGGGACAGGGGGTGATGTTCACAGTCTAACCTGTCTGATGCAGGTTGCCTTTCACCATGGCATGTGTGTATGAGGTGTGATTTAACACCAGTACATGGTAAATTGTGTTGTTGAATCTGGGACTAACAACATATGTGGAGACACCCTTGTGACTGGCCTTGGCAGTGTGGATATGTGTGATTTGTACTCATAGTTAGCCTTACATAGGTTCATAGGTTCATAGTTAGGTACTAGGCTATTGGCCCTGGGGCCTATACAAGCCCAGCAAAAAAAGGTACCCTGGCTTTTGACACCCAAGAAAATTATTTTCCTGTGCCACTGTCGAGCAGGGTCACAGAGGTGATCCCCGGGGTGAATTTCCTATTTCCCATCCAATCATCAAGATTTTTCTTGAAGAGTGTTAATGAGGAGCTTTGTTTGATATAGATAGGTAGTTTATTCCAGAGTATGGGAAGTCTCTGGGACAGGAATCTATTCCTCTGGCATGTTCCATTTATTGTGGTGACAAGGTTTAGGTCCCTAGAGCGTGTAGCTCGGACGGATTGGGATTTCTTTAAGTGGAGCATGTCCAACAGCTCTGGGTTTGACATAGCTTTCTATGTTAGGCAGAGCTCACCTCTGAGTAGGTGATATGCGACGGAGTAAAGCTGGAGTTTTTTGAGACAGTCTGCATAGGGCATCTGTTTGAGGCCGGTAATCTGCTTTGTGAGGTATTTCTGCAACCTTTCCAGTTGTTGTAGATGTCTTGTGAGGTACATACCAAAATGGGCATTGTACTCTATAATGGGTCTAATGTGTGATGAGTAGAGGGGAACAATGATCTCTTTTTATCTGGATGAGAAACTTTTTGTGATGAGGTGTGCCATGTAGAAGGATTTATTGACTACTGTGTCAATGTGATTATCAAAGGAGAGACTACTGTTCACCTGTGTCCCAAGATCTCTTATCACACTTTCAGTGTTAAGTATACTACCGCCTATGTTGTAGTTCATGGGTACAGAGTTTTTATCAAAGGGGATGACAATGCACTTTTTGGCATTGAGCTTGAGGCCATGGCTTTAAAACCAGGCATCTGTCTCAGTGAGGACCTTTTGTAGGATGTTCACATCATTAGGAGTTTCGATTATGGCTCCTAGTTTGCAGTCATCTGCAGACTTCTTTAGCCAAAGACCTTCTGTGTTAGCCTGTACTTCAGAGAAGTAGATACCAAACAGGAGAGGATCCAGGACTGAACCCTGTGGTACTCCGCTTGTCACTGGTCTGAAGTCAGATTTGGAGTCTGCTACTTTCACAGTGTGGGTTCTGTCAGTGAGCCAGTTGGCAACTAATCTTGTGACATAGGGATTTATACCTAGTTTAGTGAGTTTATCTATAATTCCAGAGTGGGGGATGGTGTTGAAAGCATTGGCAAGATCTAGATAGGCTGTGTGAACCACCTTGCCCTTGTCTACGGCTTTGGTGACTGCTTCAAAGAAGTCTATCAGGTTTAGGAGACATGATCTGCCTTTTACAAACCTGAACTGTGTGGGGTCCAGAGTTTGGAGATTACCAATGTCTTTGTTTATAAGTTCCATGATGATACGTTCCATGGCCTTGCAGACCAGGCTCGTCAGGCTAATGGGGTGGTAGTTCCCGGGGTCCGTGGTGGCTCCTCCCTTGTGGAGTGGGATGACCATCACTGTGCACCATTCAGCAGGCACAAAGCCTGAGGTGAGGCTATGACTGAACATGGTACTTAGGTGGGGTGCCAGTTCGTTCTGTATTTCGTGTAGAAGGCAGCCTGGGATGTTGTCTGGTCCCATGTATGCTGTGTTCTTGGCTTTGGAAAGTGTGGTTTTTACCTGTGCAGTTATGATTACAGCAACTTTGCATTCTTCTGGTATAGAGATGGGCTTTTTAGGGGGTGGGGGGGGGGTAAAGTTAGCACTGAACCTATCTGCCAGGAAGTTGGCAATATCAGTTGGGTCTGTATATTTACTGCCATTGTGCTGTAACTTAGAGCAGATCTGAGTGTTGCCATTGAGATTCTTGACATAGCTATAGAATGTTTTGTGGTTGTCTTTAGAATCAGTAGCAATTTTGTTTTCGTAACTAGCTTTGGAGGATTTTATCAGGGATTGCAGCTTCTTACTAAGGTTGACCAGGGATCCACTCATGGGATTTTACTCTCTTTTGCAACAGTTTCTTCCTTCTGTTGTACAGTTTGTTTATGGCAGGGGACCACCAGTCTGGTTTCCTTTTATTGTAGGATAGCATGTTGGTTCTATTTGGGATAGCACGATCCATGCACTCATGTAAGTGCTTATAAATTGCAATTGTGTAGGATTCAGTAGTCGTAACTGTATTGTCAATCTGCACGGATATCATGAAGTTCGCCACTTCTGTCTTAAGAAGCATGAAGTTGGCTTTGGAGAAATGTTTTACCATGGTTTCCTTAATGGGGGTGGGGGCAGGATGTGGATATCTAGGGTAATCAGCTTATTGTTAGATCGGACCAATTGACTTCAGGTGTGGAACACCGGTCACTCATGTTGGTAATGACTAGATCTAAGATATTGTTGCCCCTGGTGTGGGTGTGGATAAGTTGATCCAGGGCATTGGAGTTTATGAATTACAGAAAGCGTTGAGCGAAGGAGTTGGTACATGAGTAGTTTTCCCAGTTAATGGTGGGGTAGTTGAAATCGCCCATTATTAGGGTGTTTGGTTGAACCCTAATATTTTCCAGTACATCAAGAAAAGAGGAGTGGGAATCCTGGAGCATGGTGGGTAATCTGTAGCAAGCTACAGTGTGGATTGCAGTTTTGCCCAGAGTAAGTTGCACTTGGATAACCTTGGCTGCATTATGCTAAGCAACTAGCCTGGAGGTGTGGATATCCTTAATGAATATGGACACACCTCCGCCTTTGGTGTTCCGGTCCAGGTTGCATGGCCAAAAAGTGTGGTATGAGTTATACCCTGGTAGTGCAGGGGTGCTCTCTGGAGCCTTGAACCAGGTCTCAGTCACTGTACAGATATCGATGTTCTCCATTTTAAGGAGTGACTTGACTGAGTGCATTTTGAGATTTAGACTTCTAGCATTGAGTAGCATCACCCTCAGTTTTTGCTTGCCTGTTCCTGTTACGGTGGTGAATTTGTCATTTGACCTTGCCTAAAAAAGGCACTATAGGGGTGGCAAGACCATTAGCCAGTATCCGGAATTCCAGGGGTGACAGGTACAGGCCATCTCTGGCAAAGCATTGTGGTCTGTCGACCATGTCATCCCAGGCAGACAAATACTGGATCCCTTTAGAATGGCACCAAAAGCTTAGCCAATTGTTGAAGTCAATCATTTTGTCCTTGTACTGTGGCATCATTCTGGGTGATGGCAGAATGCTACTCAGGGCTAGGGTCATACCTGCCTGGGCTACAAGATCGGAGAGCGCTTCCATGTCTCTTTTCATGTAGTCCAGGGAGGTACATCTCAGGTCATTCACACCAACATGGACAATGACAGAGTCATATTTGTACTTGCTGTGGAGTGACCTGAGTGCATGGGTTATGTGGCGGATCATGGTACCCGACAGGCAGCTGACAGTAACCTTCTCTTGTTTAGCCTGGTGAGTGGGACATCAGTGTGCCTGACTATAGAGTCATCTATGACTAGTGTGTTGGGTATGTTGTTTTGCCTTATTGGCTGTGGTTGAGTGGCACAGTGAGTCTGCGGGCTATGTGTCATTTGGGTTGTGTTGGGGGGTGGAGGTTGCTTGCATTTCTGCTTTGGAGGTCTCTATTGCTTGAGAAGATTATTATTGAGAGCCTCCACGAATGTTTTTGTGTTTCTATGTGTGGATTTTGGTGGTGTAGATTTAGCGAGACCATGTGATGAGTGTGTTGTGGTGCAAGTGTTTACCTTCTCCTCTTGATTGCCAAGTTCAGTCTTGACTAGAGAGAGCTTTACCTCCAGTTTGGCTAGATAAGTGCATCTCTCACAGGTTGTAGTGTTGGGTGGTAGGAAGAGAGGGTTGTCTGTGTACATGAGGCAATTTCTACATTGCCCCAAGATGCCCAGATTCATCAGATAGACAGGAGAGAACACTGGGAGCTGACCCTTGGACATGCCTGAATAAAAAAATATTTTCCTCTAAATAAGTGAGGAATGTGAGTACAAGAGCTGTTTTTCTCTACGCAAGTAAGGAAAGTAAGTACCAAAACTGTTTTCCTCTATGTAATGAGGAAGGTTGAGTGCTGTAGTAATTAGTAGGTTATTTAGTGCTTACAAGTTCTGAACAAGTGCTGATCATGAATAAGCAAATTCAATTGCTAAAACTAAGAATCTGTATCTGGACTAAACTAGTTACAGGAAAGGGGGGAAACAAGTGCAAATGTGGGCTTTTAAATCAGAAAGTTGAGAGAGATGGAAAAACTGCCCAAACAGCCAATAACTACAATTTCTGGGCCAGAACCACTCCTTATGTGGTAGATAGGTTACATAGTGCTTACCACTCCCACTGATAAGCTAGAAGGCTTCCCTCCAACACAGAAAGCTTGGGGGGCTCAGAAGTTTACATACAGTCCTGGATACAGCAAATCTGAATCTGGGCTACACTAGTTACAGGAAAGGTGCGTATATATATATATATATATATATATATATATATATATATATATATATATATATAAGTATCTAAAACAGCAGTAAAAACAATTCAAATGCAGTGCAAGCTAGCACACTTGAGTATGGAGCAATGTTAGACCCAACAGTTTAAAAAATGCAATGAAATTAAAAATGACTAAAAACAAGTGCAGAAGGAGTCTATTAGGTAGAATGAGGTAAAGAGATGGGACTGGGGGAGTGTCCCAGATCAAATCTACAGTAGGGGGTGGGCAACTGCAAAAGCCTCCAAATTTGAACAACACAGGAATAGGGAGGGTGAGTATGGGAAAACCAACACCTTCAGCAGAGATCTGAAAAACTATACAGTGAAGCAAAAATAACAGTGCACAACTCTGAATTCAGCCAGCAATGATATAAAATTAGTCAAACAACAATAACCAGTACACAACTCTGAAGTGCCAGAAAAATATACTCAGCTCTGTATATCTCCAGATAGTTTGAAGAGCACTCTGTCAGGACACAGGAAGGCTCCAGCAATGATGGAGTCACCTGTGACCTTACATGATTGTTCAGATAGAGGCGGACATGCTTCCAAGTTGTTGTCTGCACCTATGTGGCCCTGTACAGCAATATAGAAACCTATTATGTGGTTTGTGCATTGCTGCTGTCGACCAAAGGGGATTGTCTACCTTGGTGGAGGCGGGTTTTACAGGTCAGGTATTGCTGAGTCCATACAGTTACAGTGGGTATATAAGTGTACACACCCCTATTACAATGCCTGGTCTTTGTGCTATTGTAACTTGACACCACAATAACTCATTTCAACACAATTCCCACCTTTAATGTTACCTATAGCCTGTACAATGCCATTGAAAACATTACAATCTGTTGTGGCAAAACATATACAAATTGAAATCAGGACAATAAGTTGGTTGCATGTGTGTGCACACCCTTAAACAGATACTTTATGGAAGCACCTGTTGAGATAATGACAGTATTCAGTCATCTTAGGTCAGAGTCTATCATCATGGCCCATCTTTACTTGGTAATAGTTGCCCAGTCTTCCTTGCAACAGTGCTATAAATATGTCAATTACTGAGGGCATATCTAGTGCACAGCCCTATTCAGGGCAACCCACAGAGTTTCTATTGGATGTAGGTCTGGCTGGCATATTCCCAAACTGTAATTTCCATCTGGTGAAGCCATTCTTTTGCCGATTTGGATGTATGCTTGGGGTCCTAATCATGTTGACAGACAAAATCCTGCTTCATCTTCACCTTTCTAGCAGATGACTGACTGTTTGGGGACAAAACCGGTTGGTATTTGCAACTGTTCATAATTCCCTCTATCTTGAGTAGAGGCCCGGTTCCATCTTTTGAAAAGGAACACCACAGCATGATACTGCCACCACCATGCTTCAACAGGGGGATGGTGTGCTTTTGATGATGCAAAATGTTGTGTTGGGCCAAACATACTTCTTGGATTTGTGGGCCAAAGGTTCAACCTTGGTGTCATCAGACCATGACAATTGTCCAACATGCCTTTTGGAGACTTGATGTACAGTTTGGCAATGTTTGTCCAGACCTGGATGTTTTTTTGTGTTGGAAAAGGCTTCCCATCTAGCATCCCTACCCCATAGAGCAGATATATGGGGAATACATTAGATTGTTATCACATGTGGTGCACACTCAGTACTTGCCAGGCATTTCTGCACCTTGCTCAGTGTTGCTGTGGCTTCCTGGCAGGTGCAGATTACAGAGAAATGTTAAATTTTAAGTTCTGTGACCCTGGGAAACCTAAGCAGAAGTGTCGCAAATTAAGTAATTTGAAATGACTCAGCAGTAATGTGTATTATCAATTTAAGACTTTCTCAGAAAAAAATATTTTAACATTTTGTATCTCCTTCTAGACCTGTAAACATCAACTCAACAGCACTTTGCTTTGCTCTGTAAGTAGGAGCTTAGATCTTAGTATTCCCCTTAGAGATAGATAGAAATAGCAATATTAGCCTAGCTGCTTTCTATATTTATGTGAGACTATCATACGATGTTATTTTAAAGTATTTCCTGTGATTTCTGAACTCTCTGATTGACATTGTGTTGAATCAATGAGCATTGTCTTGTGTTTTATTATTTATTATTAAATATTTTACGCCTTTTAACTGTGGCTGTTTTGTGTAGAGATAATTTAAGCTCTTAGAGTATTTGCATTTATTTGGTGATACTGTATAAGCTACTCCTAAATAGCCTTCAAGTCTCAGTCACACTTACCAATTGGATAATAATAACATTACTGGACATCCTTTGGTAAGGGCCTTTATAGTAGCTGAAAGTGGTTAGTGGCAGTCGGTACTACCGTATAGTCTGGGCGTTTGCAGACCAGTTTGAGGGGATGTTGGACAAATATTTGCCCCATCTGTTGTTTGCTTACAGAGAGGTTCCCCATGAATCCACAGGTTTTTCACCCTTTGAATTGTTGCATGGGCATAAGGTGAGGGAGCCTCTAGATTTAATTCGAGATGAGTAGGAGGATGAGTGTGAATTGCACCAGGAGTCTGTAGTGGAATATGTCCTAAACCTCAGGAGAAGGCTCTGGGAACTCATGGGCTTGTCCCAGGAGAACCTGGCAGAAGTCAAACAGCAGAAAAAGGTCTGGTATGACAGGAATGCTTGAGCTAGAGAGTATGCTGTAGGGCAGCCGGTGTTGGTTCTCATTCCTGTCGGACACAACAAGATGCAAGCAGCTTGGGAGGGACCCTACAAGGTGGTAAGGAAGATCAGTGATGTTAACTGCATGGCAGAACTGCTAGGCAGGAGGGAGTGGCACAAATTGTACCATGTTAACATGATGAAACCTTACCATGATAGGAAGGCCCTTGTGCTGAGTATTTGCAGAGGACTGCAGGAAGAATCTAAGGGGATCTGGTGACTGATCTCCTCAGTGAGGCTCAGACTGACACTTCAGTGGAAACGGTAGGAATGTCCCAGCAACTATCTTCTACCCAGGTTTGAGAAATCTGAGCAGTTTTACAGGAGTTTGGGGACATGTTCACTGGGAAACCAGGGTGCACCCACCTGGTGCAGCACCAGGTGGATACAGGACCCCAAATGCCTATTAGGCAGGCTCCTTATAGGGTGCCTAAGGGTGTCAAACAGACTCTGAGGGAGGAGATACAGGAAATGTTGAAATTAGGGGTAATTCAAGAGTCCAACAGTCCCTGGGCCTCCCCAGTGGTGCTGGTGCCAAAGAAGGATGGCAGCACCAGCTTCTGTGTGGACTCCAGGAAATTAAATAGTCACACAGATTCAGATGTTTACCCCATGCCTAGGACAGATGAAGCCCTATAGCAGCTGACGGGGCTAAGTATCTTACCACCATTGATCTTACCAATGGTTACTGACAGGTACCTTTGAATCCCAGTGCTAGAGAGAGGTCAGTCTTTGTGACTCCTTTTGGCTTGTATGAGTTCACAAAGATGCCCTTTGGGATGAAAAATGCCCCAGCAACTTTCCAGAGGCTGGTAGATCATATCCTAGCAGGCGCAGGAGATTTTGCCCTTGCTTACCTAGATGATATTGCCATGTACAGCAATTCCTGGCAAGAGCACCTTCAGCATTTCAGGGAGGTGCTGGGCAAACTACAGAGGGCAGGGTTGACCATTAAGCCCAGCACATGTCAGGTGGGTATGGCAGAGGTCTCCTACCTGGGACACAGAGTGGCGAGTGGTAAGATCAGGCCGAACCTGCCAAAGTAGAAGCCATTCAGGCATGGCCTGCACCTGTTACCAAGCAGCAGGTGAGGGCATTCTTAGAGACAACAGGGTACTAAAGAAAGTACATCCCCATTTATAGTACCATAGCTGCTCCCCTCACAGACCTGACAAGGAAAACAGGCCAGATAAGGTAGTGTGGACCACAGCATGTGAGCAGGCATTCCACAAGCTTAAATAATTTTTGGGAGGAAACCCTCTGTTAGCCAGTCCAGATTACAGCAAATAATTTGTTGTGCAGGTGGATGCCTCAAACCATGGGGTGGGGGCTGTACTTAGCCAGATTTCTTCAGAGGGAGAAGAACACCCAGTGGTTTATCTCAGTTGTAGGCTCCAACCCAGGGAGGAATGCTATGCAGCTGTAGAAAATAAATGTCTAGCTATAATGTGGGCACTGCAGAAACTTCGGCCTTATCTGTATGGAAGGAAATTCACTGTAGTTACATATCAAAATCCCCTAACATGGTTACATTGAGCCAGCCAGCAAAATGCCATGTTACTAAGGTGGAGCCTAGGGTTGCAAGCATATGATATGTTAGTGCAGCACCACAGTGGGATTAGCAATGCCAACACAGATGGGATCTTAAGACAGGAAATGGGGTAAGGTATACCCAGATAGACTAAACCCTCTGAAGCAACGTTTCTCAAGGAACACTTGAAAAACTATCTTGAGTTCTCGGGGGGGGGGGAGAAATGTGAAAAACTGAGGGGCTGGCAGCTCAGCCAGATAGAATTTTGTAAATAATTATATGTCATTGTAAATATTAATATGATCCACAGGCTGGTTTCACAAATGTAAGAAAACTGTGTTATGTGCTAAGCTTCAAAAATGTAACCACAGTGCACCCTGCTGGAAGAAATCTGATAAGTAAAGAATTTACAACTGTGTGTGATCTCAAGCTCGGAGACAGGATGTCTGGGCCAGGAAATTCTTTCTATTGTCCTAAGACAGAGATAATTACTAGGTTTCACATGTAAAGTGTCTTTTATTGCTGTGGCTTCCTGGCAGGTGCAGATTACAAAGAAATGTTACATTTTAAGTTCTGTGACCCTGGGAAACTTAAGCTAAGTGTCAAGAATGATGTAATCTGAAATGACTCAGTAGTAATGTGTATTATCAATTTAAGGCTTTCTTAGAGAGAAAGATTTTTAGCATTTTTGTATGTTCTTCTAGACCTGTAAACATCAACTCACCAGCACTTTGCTTTACTTTGTAAGTAATTAGATCTTAGTATTTCTCTTAGAGATAGAAATAGCAAGATTAGTCTAGCTGTTTTCTATATTTATGTGAGACTATCCTACAATGTTGTTTTAAAGTATTTCCTGTGATTTCTGAATTCTCTGATGTCATTGTATTGAATTAATGAGTATCGTCTTGTGCTTTTACTATTTGTTATTAAATATTTGTAAACCCTTTAACTGTGGCTGTTAAGCTCTTAGAGTACTTGCATGCATTTGGTGATACTTTACAAGCCACTCCTAAATAGCCTTCAGGTCTCAGTCACACTTACCAGTTGGATAATAATAACATTGCACAGTAGAATTGGACACCCTTTGGTAAGGGTCTTTATAGTAGCTGATAGTAGTGGTTGGTGGCAGTTGGTACTACCGTATAATCTGGGCAGAAGGGAGCATAGCTGGAGAACCTGTGCCAGCCTTTCCCAGGAGTGTCTGCGTGTTTGTATATAACTCATATCTCAAAGTGTGTGTGTCAGCTACTTGGGCTTGGACATGGAGCCTGGTTGAACAGAGACGGTGCTGGAGGTTTTGGTTTGACCACTCACCTGAGATCTGAACCCTATAGATGTGCCAGTGGGGAGTCTTATTGGGGATCTGGAGAGAAAGGGAGAAACCAGCCCCAGATTGACTGTGATCTCTGTGTGCTCTTAAGGGAGATTGTACTTTACTGTATGTGTACTTGTTATCCTCCCAATGTGGATGCTCCTCACTGGTGCTAGTGGTAAGGACTGAGGCTCCTTGATTACTGGGCCAGTGTATGGGCAACACACACAGATTATTGTCAAATACACTCCACTTCCTCAGATGATTCAAATTACAAAATGTCCACCTGAAAGTCTTTTACAGTCACTTTTATCTAGGTTGTCCTTGATGAAACATTCTTTTACTGTATTGAAGCATTCTTTGTCTGTATTCTGATATCATCCAAAGAAAAACAGTTGTCAGTAGGCCAAAATGTTCTTTCATTGATAGGATGGTCTGTAACTTTTTCAGATGTGTTAGCCATTTCCCTTCAGCAGGTTTAGTCACTTGAATATCTGTATAGATTCAACTGTTTATGATATTTCAACAAACTTCTATTGTTATTGTTGTTTACTGCGTATTCATTTTCTATACTTGCAGATGCTGTGTTCTGAAAATATCACACTGTTACTGTGATTACCAAACCTCTGTTGCTGTGAAGGAAAAACAGTTCTACTAAATTATATATTTTTCTATTGAATATATATTACTATGAGGGAAACCAGTTTTACTTTATATAATTCTATTAGTTTGTACAGCTTAGATACTTGGGCACCTCATAGGGAAGCCACTGGGCACTGGGCATTATAACTATACCCTGTAAAGGCAGAGCCCTCACTATGTAGTAAATACTCAAAAAGACAATAGTACACCCACCACAGGAATTTCTAGGCAGTGGTCCCTAAATAGTATAATCAACTAAAAGACAATACACTTGGATTTGGACACAATAGCTATAGCCTCAAACAGCATAACAGTCACTAAGCAATAGCAATCTACAGGACAAAGTGCAAGCACCAGAGTAATTTCAAGGCATTGGTGGTTAAATAATGCAGTAATCTGAAACAAAATACACTATACACTAACAGGATCACAGCAACATTTCATTTTAACACAGTGTTCTGGAGCATACACAGATAATGTAGGAGAATTAAAATGTAATACACATTGCAAAAAGTATGAACGTATTTCAGTAAGGTTTGCCAAGAGTTATAAATAGTGATACTACCTCAGTACTACTAATATTGGTCTCACTGTAGCTACATGAAGCAAAGAATGAACCCTTCTTTTCTTCTTCTACCAGATGCTAAACAGTGGTACTGTTTCCATTCTGGAACAGGGTCACAGGCTCTTTATTGAGCTGCAGTCTTATCTTATCTTAGATACTATAAGGATTTGTAGATATATTGTCGCTTTCTTCTGGTAGATGTCTTTGGTAACATGTGTGGCAATGCAGCACAACTGACAGACACGCTGTACAACAGCCCAAAATTTAAGCTGAAGAGTTTTACTGAGAAATGGCAACCAGACCAGTCAGGGAAGTCACACACACTGACACTGCCCAGGTAGAGACTATCAGAAACCGATGCTCCTCTGCTCTTTTTCTCACCCAAGAGCAAAATAGTTGCACTAATCTCAAGCTGGCCCTTAAGAAACTGTTTTCTTCCTTTTCAGTGATTGGTTGTTTCTGAGAAAGCTGTAAAACAATGTCCCTCTGTTCCTTCTCTCTTTCTCTCTTTCTCTCTCTGTCTAGGAGCTAGACAGAAGCACTAATCTCAGCTGTTTTTTTGAGACATGATTCATAGCCTCTCTAGTGATCAATCGTCTTGTCACAGATGCTGAAAATTTTAAAAGTATGCCAGAGAAAAGGGGTTAATACTGTTTGAAGTGCAGTGTGCAACCAGAAGGTGGGAAGATATGAAAGTTAGGGTAACACAAGCTTTGACAGCTTAAAGTGAGGGCCTTCTCAATTTGATCTTCTAATGCTCACCAGAATATGCAGATGGGATGACACTGGGAGGAATTTCCAGCGTCAGATTTACATTAGAAGGCAGGCTGCTCAGGAGCCCAACAGGGGAATGATGGGTAGGAAAACATTCATGCAGAATTCACAGAACACTGTCATCTCCCAAGGATTAAAATTTTTCTACTCTGCTTAGCCTTAATAAAATACTACTTGTCAATTTGTACCACAAATCAATTGGATATAAAGGGTTTATACAAGTGCTTGCATGCTTGTAGCTCACAACACACTTGTTGACTGCCACTTGCTTGAAACAGAAAGTGCTCGAACTCCTACTATCTTGATTTTACTTAACTTGCTAAACCTCCTAACACTCAGCCCTATGAAACTGTATAGCCATATACTAAAAGTCCCAATCTAGTCCATAAACCAAGTCCTCCCTCTCTAACCCTAAATCACTATTCCCCCTTCATAAACTTAAAATCCCTGATCACTTCCTAAACATAAAACATAACCCCCCTCACTAACCCTAAAATCTTTCTCACTTCTTAAATCTAAAACTTCCATGCCACTCTCTAACAATAAACTTCCCTCTTGCCCCTTAACCAAAAGTTTCATTTCCACACCTTACCCGAAAAACTCCCCTAATGCTCCCTAAATCTAAGTCCGCTTCCCAGTCAGTGCCACCTGCCACCACCCCACCTGATTCCCTCCATGGCTACCACACTTACTTCACTCAGACACAAATACTGTGTTTAGATAAGGTGCTCAGCTGCTTGTGAACTCCTGTTTGTGTTTGAGTGTGAGCAGCAGTCTGTACTACACAAAGGTCAAAGAGCGGATGTTGAAATAATGTTGCTTGCTCATTTAGCTACATATTTCTTTACATAAAAGTGTTTTTATCATAATGTGCCAAATGCATACCCATAAATGACTGTTTTTTAGGGCTCTGCTCACTTGAGACAGCCTATGTGACAAAGTGTAATGAATGTAATATATACATAAATGCACTCTGGTCCATAAACTCAGCTGGACTGTACCCAGCACCCCATCTGGACATGAGTCAAGCCTGACACTGACACAGACTTCCTGCCAACTGTTAGATTATATGTGTCCACTAAATACTGAATGCATATTTATTTGCATTTATTCAGCAGTAAATTTGAATGGACATAGTCAAATTTCACTGAAGGCCCAGGAAGATAAGATCCACAGGTCATTACATATGTAGTGCATTAAACAACACAAAGCATATATACAATCTGCCACAAGAACTGGAACTTAGACTGAGAACAAGAGGCACAAATTTTAGCATAAACAACAATTTGTTGTGATATCCTGGAAGTTTTAGTCTTTTTTATGATATATACAATGTGTTTTAGATAATTGCATACATAGGTTTTTAATCCCAGTACAGGTAAATGTGCTACATAAGCATGGAGATTGCATACAGTGTCTCTAATCTAGCATACAGTGCTCTCTTGTACTACATGTGATGTGGGTGGTGCAGCATGCTGTATGTTCCCCACTGCATCATCAATGTCCTGCTTTCTGTGCCTGGCAATGGTTAGTATATCTGATTATTTTTCTGTGCCACAACATACTGTGCAGAATGATACAGGAGATAAACATCTGCCTGGCCTTATTTAATTAAATAATGTATTTATTAATCAATCGATATTGATTGATTAATTGGTGGATTACTATTGGATGTCTCGGTAGGTGATCTGGTCTATTGACCCGTTTCAGTCAATATCCAAGCTCATAGAGCAGAATGCAGTAGTAAAAACAGCACATTCTTCTCAGGGCTATACTACAAATCACATCCTGTGGTGGGAACAAATCTGATTCAACCCTTCAGGAGGTAAAATCCTCTGCACAAGAAACCCTGTCTGCCTATGTGTCATGTTGTACCAGTCTTCAGTGAATCCAATATGGCATGCCAAAGTCAAATATCACACTGGTGAAAAGGACAAGTCAAACTCATCTTCAAACTGTATTCATGCTAAAACTGTGGGTAACAGCCAGAAAAAAATAAGTACTTTTTATAAGGGATAAAATCTTCTGCACCCATGTAGGAGACCACAGCAAACATCCTCTTTAATTAAATACACCAACTCCATGGCTGCATAATACTAGGGAAAAGAAAAAATACTAACTCTGTGTGAAATACTGGCTCCCACACTTATGATCTCACAGTAGAGCAAACATACACACAAAATATTTGGGAAGATTTTGGGAGTTTGACTCACCCAATTTACTTTCAGAGAGTCTTCATTTGAAAAAAGGTATAGCTCTCACATTCAGTCACATTACATTACAAGGGTGATAAAAGAGTGTCATCTACCAGAGTTACAGGAGATAGATAGCTTCATCTATGAATGGTAAATAGGTCTGTGTTATGTGTGACACAAGTAATGTACTCTTTGTCTCCAAGTTCAGATTATGCTGTGTTGCCCCATGAATCACCATGCAACAGCTGTATGTACATTAGTTGCCTGTTGTTCTGCCATCCATTTACCTTGTACACATAGCATGTGCCTGGTAGGATGTTGTACTCTCACACCTGTGTGAATCTGTGTCTATTTGTGCTGTGCACTTTAATCTCCTTTTACGCAAATTGCGTCCATTGCATCTGCATATGCCACTGCTTCCATTGCAGTCTTTATACCTGCTATGTAATCTTACTAGTTAACCTAGAACCACCATTACAAGAAATTGAAAGGTATGGCTGGCAGTGTACATTGTATGTTATGCTAATTTGTCATTGTTTCTTTAAGATGGAATGGTTTTAGTCACATGATTGTGTTGATTTTGTATTTAAATGAGTAAATTAATGTGATTAATGGTTCTAATGAAGTCTGAATATTTTCTGGGCAAAAGCACTTAACTATTTTTTTAATGAATATTTTGGAGTTATAAGAATCTCCTTTTATTTATTGGATAAGATTGGGAAGGTGGTTTTCATGGTTTGTACACTACATGAGCTTTGGTTCTTTGGCTTACTATTTAACCTGATATCCCTGTAGGAGTCTTCCCCTTATAAATGTCCAGCACAGGCTGTGATGCCCTAGCACTAGACCCGTAATCAAGGAGCCTCAATCCTCATCACTGGCAACAGTGGGGTACATACACACTGGGAGCATGACAACACACACAGTAAAGTGCAATTTCCCTTAAGAGCACACAGAGACCACATTCAGTTTAGGGCTGGTTTCTCCCTCTTTCTCCAGATCCCCAATAAGACTCCCCACTGGCACATCCATAGAATTGAGTCCTTAGCCAGGGTTCCAAGCCAAGTCCTCCAACACTCTCTCTGTCCAAGCAGTGCTTTGTGTCCCTGCCCAAGTAGCTCACACACACACACACACACACACACACACACACACACACACACACACACACACACACACACACACACGTAGATTTGTTTTACGCACACACACATGAGAAAGACTGGCACAGGTTTACTAGCTATGCCTCCATCTGCCCATACTATAAGGTAGTTACCACTGCCACTAGAACCACTTTAAGGCCCTTAACAAAGGGTATCCAGTCCTACTGTGTAATGTTACTATCAATACAAATGCTAGTTTGACCAAGAGCAAGACTATTAGGAGTGGCCTGTACAGTGTCACCAAATAGATATGCAAGTACTCTCAGAGTTTCAATGTCTCTAGACAGACCAGCCACAATTGAAATGTTTAAATATATTTAATAATAGATATTAAAAGAACACAACAATACTAAATATATATGTACAGTTATATCAGAGTTCAAAATTACAGGAAATATTTAAAGCAACATTGCAGGACAGTCTCAAATAAATACAGAAAACATCTAAGCTATAATTCATTATATTCCTAATTGAATCTAAGAGAAATTACTGTACCCTAGTTAACTTACTTACAGCAAGGGAAGTGCAGATGTGTTGAGTGGATGTCTCCAGCTGATGCTGGCAGGTCAAAGACAAAATACAAAATGCCCAGTCTCTCTCTCAGAGACTTCTTAAATTAATATCAAATATTACTGCTGAGGCAGCTGGCAGCATGGCATCACTTTGTGTCATCTGACCTTAGCTCCCAAGCTAAACCCCCATTGTTATAAACTACCAGCATTTAGCATCTCCCTGTGAAAACACATAAACAAGGACCCTTCATAAATCTTTGCAGCTGCTGGAAGACATAAACCAATAAAACACAACACAATGCAGGAGGCTCAATAGTTTTAGACACCCTGTCATTGCTGCATTGAAACTAACTTTCATGGAGCAGTTATAAAACAATTTAATTTCAACTATTTTCTTGACGTTTTGCAAGTTAACCCTCTATGTTCTAGTTTACACTCTTAAAACATATACATTTACACAGATACAATATTTTATATACATTTCTGTTCTTTTCCAGTAGGGTACACTGTGGATACATCTTTAAACTCAGTACTGTACATACCCTTTTCATACACACTTCTGTACCAGCAGTTTGACATACACATAACATACAGTTCTAATACATTTGTAACACAAGCATATGAATCATGTTGATATTCACAAATGATACATAGCCATTTACAAAATTTCAGACAGCTATGCAGGCAGTATCTTCCTCTGTCACATTTCTATATAAATCATATTAATATTTACAAATTACATAGAATTATTTACAAAATTCCAGATAGCTAGGTTGGGAAGATTTCCTTTTGTGACACAGGGGGCATTTACTCATGAGGATGGACACAGACATTACTGATTGGTTCCTAGGTAGTTACTAAGCATGTAGTCTGGAAGACCACTGAAGAGCCTAGCCCAGTTTTCCAATTACCCCAGAGCACTATTTGGTAGATTCATGCAGTAGGAAAATGAAGGCCAAGGGAATCAAATGTTGATTAGGTATACTAAACTGTCTGCATAGATCTTCATTCTCTGAGTAGCCTTAACAAAATTCAGGGCTGTGGGACAGCTGGAGCCATATATGTCTACTTACTTGGTAAATAACTAATCAAATGAGTATGTAAATAAAACAATAACAAAATATGATTAATTAAGTGCTGCAGCATACAGGTAACAACTGCCTCAAACACCTGTGATGAGGACAATATCTAGGAGATCCCTACAGTATCCCTTGTCAGTATCTGGGATATTTATGTTGTAGAGAATTTGGCAAATGTGGGCACTGTGGTTTTAGAGAGATTAACTATTCATGCTCTCACTGGAATTAGGGCACATTGCACCGATATGGCACTGGGGGTGTAGATCCACCCACCAACATCACAGATCTGTTCATTTTTCAGATCCATGAAGTTGTGTTTTCAATGACATTCTTATGACCACAATGTCATAACTGACTTATACCACAGGGAGCAGACAGTATCCTGTGATGTAATACTTCTATCTCACATATTATGAAGGAAAAAAAAACTGTACATTGCATACTCTCGCCATTTGGTTTATGCATGACAAGTGTTTTCTAGATACTCAGAAATGTCATAAATTGCATTCCAACATTTAAGCATTTCTATTAATTGAGAGTACAACCTTGACATTTAGTTTTGCGTGTTTTGTTGTTTAATTTACATTGGTATGGCTTGCCTTTACATATTTAGCCTCTTATACTCTAGGCTTATCTCCCTTGCATATTGCATACCAGTTATATCTGATCAAAGGCCAAGCAATGAACCATGCTGTCAGTGTGTAGACAGCATGGAATACTAAATATAACAAGTGCTTTGCCTTGCTAAGGCTGTAAATAACTCACAACAATTTTATTTCTTACTAGTCTTTTACTGTATTATGCTTAGTTATTGCATTGTTTAATAAGTCAGAGTCACAGATAAATCACTTGCATCATTTTGGCAAAAAAATGAAGTGTCTGAACTACTGTATTTCTAAAATCTGTACATTTTTGTAAAACTGGAAAGATGTCCATAGTAAAAATAAAAATGATCACCTGACAATACTTGAAGCATAGTGCTATGAAAACGTTTTAAGAAATAGTGCTAGAAAACACATAGGCCCTCTGTAGCATATTTAAGTGAAACAAGCATTAGTCTTTAACAAGAATTATTTACCTAGCAGTATACTGCAATATTAATGTTTCAGTAATAGCTGTTTTCCTTAGGATTGCCTTACACTTTAGAATCGGTGCAACTGTATTCCAAGAGGATTATTTTCAAAACTGTGTTCTTGGTGAGCTGTCAGACCTAGTACTGTTGATAACAGTTGAGCTGACATTATCTACACAGGATAAAACAATTGCATACTCCTGTTTATCTCTGGAAATGGTAGGGGTCTGTTGAAACCTAAATAACTGTGTTTCACATCACTTTCTCTTAGCATTACTGAACATTTTTTTCAAATGTTTCTTTGCTTGTTCCACTCTGAATGTGTTTAAGTAATACAATCATTAAACAACTGCTACTTGAAAGTGTGATGACCATTCAAAATCCTTTACATGTATGAGAATATAAAATTATAAAGACGGTTTGTAGTGATAATAAAGGAACAGTTGTAAACAAAACTATGAACCTTTGCCAAGCGAGTGTGCAGATCATAGAAAGAATAGAGAAGATTGTGAAAGTCATGAGACACACTGCAACATTATGCAGTGTTTGGGAGATGATGTAAACATTAGGAATATGAAGTGACCTGGAGAATTTAAATCAGGCTGCATTGTTCATTTCCCCTGCAGATGCAGATAATGTATGCCTTTAGCTCTCTCTTTATATATTTGTATGTATATATAAGATATTTGGGCAAGATGTGCAAAATATAAAAAGTACAGTTGTGTACCTACCATAAATGTAGATGTTCGAGTGTATTCACTGTTGCAGCCATTACACTTGGGTTATCCTGCTGGCAGGTGACCCACAGTCGGACCGAGTTCCAAAGTCTTGGTCCGGTGTCGGTTGCTGTTGCCTCTTCCCTGACGTCAGTGCGCCAGGGGTATAAAAGTTGCAACCGACACCATTTTCTTCAGTTTTTCTTGCCTCAGATGTCAGGTGCCCCCAGGAAGGAAGGCTGGAAAGATAAAATTATGCCAAAAAACATGCATATATTACTATAAACATTTCCTTCATCTACAAGCAAATACACCACATAGGTAGTATAGAGATGAGAAGTACAGAAAAGTCCCAGCAATGGAGAAAGGGGGATGGTGGGTGGGTACCCTGGACTGCAACAGTGAATACACTCAAACATCTACATTTATGGTAGGTACACAACTGTACTATGTTCATCGTGTTTCACTGTTGCAGTCATTACACTTGCGTAGAATCCCAAAGCTGAGGTTGGGTGGCTGGGTCTAAATTGGATTTGGAGAGGCTAACAAGCCCTGCAGAATTGCAGTGGCAAGGCCTGCTCTGGATTTAGAGTAGAGTGGTAAGTGGTAGTGCTTGGTGAAAGTGTGCACTGAGCTTCAGGTTGCAGCTTCTAAAATGTCTTTGGTTGGTACTCCTCTGAGGAAAGCTGCTGAAGTGGCTGCTGCTCTGGTAAAATGAGGCCTAATGCCCTTAGGCACTGATTTGCCATGTTGTGCATAACAGAAGCGGATGCAGTGTCCTATCCATTTTGAGATTGTCTGCTTTGTAATAGGCTTTCCTTGTGATCCTGCAGCATATGCTACAAACAGTTGCTCAGTTTTTCTGAAAGCTTTTGTTTTGTCTAAGTAGAATCATAGCTGTCTGTATATATCCAAAGCGTGCAGAAGTCTCTCCTCTTTATTCTGGGGATTTGGGTAAAAAGTAGGCAAATGAATGGTTTGGTTTAAGGCCACATTGGTTCATAGGTTCATAGGTTGGTACTAGGCTATCAGCCCTAGGGCCTATACAAGCCTAGCCATAACAATTCCCTGCCTATTTCTTCCCACATTATTTACTTTCCTGGACCCCTGTCTAGCAGGACGACTGACGTGATCCCTGGGGTGAATTTCCTTTCTCCCATCCAATCGTCAAGGTTCCTCTTGAAGAGGTCCAAAGAGGCACTCTGCTTGACATGTATGGGCAATCTATTCCAGAGTCTGGGGAGTCTCTGGGTCAGGAACCTATCCCTCCAGCATGTTTTGTTTATTGTGATGACAAGGTTTAGATCCCTGGAGCGTGTAGCTCTGAGGGATTGGGATTTCTTTAAGTGTAGCATGTCCAACAGCTCTGGGTTTGACATGGCCTTGTATGTTAAGCAGAGATCGCCTCTGAGTAGGCGATATGCAACAGAGTATAGCTGGAGTTTTTAAGGCGGTCAGCATAGGGCATCTGCTTTAGGCCTGTGATTCTTTTAGTGAGGTATTTCTGAGGCCTTTCCAGTTGTTGCAGATGTCTTGAGAGGTACATACCAAATGGGGCGTTGTATTCTATAATGGGTCTAATGAGGGATGAGTACAGTGGGACAATGACCTCCTTTTTCTGGATGAAAAGCCCTTCGTGATGAGGTGTGCCACATAGAAGGATTTCCTGACTGTTGTGGCGATGTGGTTATCGAAGGTGAGACCACTATCCACCTGTGTCCCTAAGTCTCTTATTACACTTTCTGTGTTTAGTGTACTGCCACCTATATGGTAATTCATGGATACATGTTTTTTCCCAAAGGGGATAACAATACATTTCTTGGCATTGAGCTTGAGCCCATGGCTCTGGCACCAAGCATCTGTTTCTGTAAGGCCCTTTTGTAGAGTATCCACATCATTTGGGGATTCAATAATGGCTCCCAGTTTGCAGTCATCTGCAAACTTTGTTAGCCAGAGTCCCTTAGTGTCGACCTGTACTTCAGAGAAGTAGATGCCAAACAAGAGCGGCCCCAGGACTGAACCCTGAGGTACTCCACTTGTCACTTGTCTGGAGCTGGATTTGGAGTCGGCTACTTTTACAGTGTGGGTTCTATCAGTAAGCCATTTAGCAACCCATTGGATGACATAGGGATTAATGCCCAACTTAGTAAGTTTATCTATGATTCCAGAGTGGGTATGGTGTCAAAGGCCTTGGCAAGGTCTAGATAGGCTGTGTGGTCCACCTTACCCTTGTCCATGGCTCTGGAGACTGATTCAAAGAAGTCAATCAGGTTCAGGAGACAAGATCGGCCCTTCACAAACCCAAACTGGGTGGGGTCCAGTGTTTGAAGGTTGCCAATGTCTTTGTTTATAAGTTCCATGATAATACGCTCCATGGCCTTGCAGATAAGGCTTGTCAGACTGATGGGATGGTAGTTTCCGGGATCCAAGGTGGATCCCCCCTTGTGGATTGGGATAACTGTAGCTCTGCCACTCAGTGGGCACGAAACCTGAGGTGAGGCTATGATTAAACATGACACTTAGGTGAGGTGCCAGTTCATATTGTAGTTCATGTAGTACACAGCCCGGGATGTCATCTGGTCCCATGGATGCTGTAGTCTTGGCTTTAGAGAGTGTGTTTTGTACCTGTGTGGCGTTATTACTGGAATTTGGCAATCTTCGGTATTGAGATGGGCCATTTAGGGGTGAGAGGGGGTGAAGTTGGCACTGAATTGATCTGCCAGGATATTGGCAATATCCTTTGGATCAGTATATTTAATGCCATTCTGTTTTAGCTCAGCGCAGATCTGAGCATTGCCATTTAGATTCTTGACATAGTTATAGAATGCTTTGTGGTTGTCTTTGGAATCTTTGGCAATTTTATTTTCGTAACTAGCTTTGGAGGATTTTATGAGGCATCTCAGTTTCTTACTGAGGCCAGTAAGGGAGTTTTTGCATCCTGGGATTTTCCTCTTTTCTGCAAAAGTTTCTTCCTTTTGTTGTAAAGTTTGTTTATGGCAGGGGACCACCAGATTGGCTTCCTTTTTGGATGAGAGCATTTTGGTTCTATTTGGGATGGCACGATTCATGCATGAGTGGATGTGCTCGTACAGTGCCTTAGTGTAGAATTCAGCAGTTGAACTTTCAGTTCCCGTCTGCATGGGTGTTATGAAGTTTGTCACTTCTGACTTGAGTAGCATGAAGTTGGCTTTGGAGAAGTTTTCTATGGTGGTTTGTTTACTGGGGGTGGGGTGGGATGTGGATGTTAAGGGTGATTAGCTTATGGTCAGACCTGACTAACGAGTGGGTGACCATAGGTATGGAGCATTGATTTCCCATGTTGGTAATGACCAGGTCTAGGATATTGGAGCCCCTGGTGGGACTATGGATTAGTTGATGCAGGGCATTGGAATTTATGAATTCCAAGAACCGTTGCGCAAAGGTGTTGGGACATGAGTAGTTTTCCCAGTTAATGGCAGGGTAGTTAAAATCACCCAGTATTAGGGTGTTTGGTTCTATCCTAATATTTTCCAGTATGTTTAGAAAGGTGTAGTGAGAATCTTGGGGTATGGTGGGGGATCTGTAGCAAGCTACAATTTGGATTGCAGTCTTACCTAGTGTTAGTTGCACTTGGAGAATTTCAGACACATTGTGTTGGCCAACTAGCCTGGTGGTGTGAATATCCTTGGTGAATATTGACACTCCTCCACCTTTAGTGTTTCGTCCTGGTTTGGTGGCCAAAAAGTGTGGTAAGAGTTGTAGCCTGGTATTGCAGGGGTGCTCTCTGGAGCCTTGAACCAGGTCTCAGTTACTGCACAGATATCGATGTTCTCCATTTTTAGGAGTACCTCGAGAGTGCATTTTGAGGTTTAGACTTCTAGCATTGAGTAGCATTACCTTCAGATTTTGCATGCTTGTACCTGTTACGGTGGTGGTTTTGTCCTTTGAAGTTTGCCTAAAAAAGGCACTATAGGGGTGGCAAGAACCTTAGCCAGTAACCTGAATCCCAGGGGCGATAGGTGCAGACCATCTCTGGCAAAGCATTGTGGTCTGTCAATCATGTCATCCCAGGCAGACAGATACTGGATCCCCTTTGAATGACACCATAAGCTTAGCCAATTGTTGAAGTCAATCATTTTATCCTTATATTGTGGTATCATTCTGGGCGAAGGCAGGATGCTACTCAGGGCTAGGGTCATACCTGCCTGGGCCACATGATCCGAGAGCTCTTCCTTGTCTCTTTTCATGTAGTCCAGGGAGGTACCTGTGGAGACCACTTTGGCATGAATGTTGGGTTTGTCCTAAGAGATACCCTGTCCTGATGAAAAATTAGGAAAGGTTCCACAGCCATTAATGCCTGTAACTCTGAGATTCTTCTTGCTGAAGTTATTGCTAGGAGCAGAGCAGTTTTCCATGATAATACTTTTAGATCAGCTGTGCTGGCTGGTTCAAAAGGAGGCAGTGTGAGTTTTTCTAAAACAAAATTGAGGTCCCAAGTAGGTACTGGTGCTCTCTTTGGGGGTCTTATATTTTTTGCCCCTCTGAGATACTGTCGTAGTAGAGGATGTGAAAAAATAGGAGGTTCCATATTGTAATGAGCTGAAATGGCAGAGGCATAGATTTTAATAGATGAGAAAGATAAGCCTTTGTCCAGCATCTCAGTTAGGTATTGTAAAATCTGAGGTATATTAGGGACAAGTGGTTCAAGCTCTTGCGCCTGGTTCCAAGCACAGAATCTCTTCCATTTTTCTGCATAAGATTTAATAGTGCTGGGCCTCCTGGCTTCTAAAATGACATCCATAACAGCTTTAGAGAGAGGTGCAGTCTGAGTGGCTACATTATCTGCCATGCTGCCAAGTTTAAGGTTCTGAGTTGACTGTGCAGAATCTGATTGTTTTGTTGTGTCAGAAGGTGATGAATTTGAGGTAGAAGCCAAGCTGGGCCTTGAGACAAATTCTTTAGGATTGGGTACCAGTGCTGGCGTGGCCAGTCTGGTGCAATCAGGATAATTTTTGGCCTTTCTTGTCTGACTTTTAGTAGCACCTTGGTGAGAAGAGGCATCGGAGGGAAGGCCTAGACTGTCAGGCCTTTCCAGCTGAATGATAGAGCATTCACTTTCCATGCTTGAGAGTGATAAGTTCTTGTGCAAAATTTCTGTATTTGGTAATTGTGAGGGGAGGCAAAAAGATCTATGTCTGGGCATCCCCATTTCCTTGTTATCATGCTGAACACTTGTGGATTTAGCTTCCATTCGTGAGGATCCATGAGGTTTCTGCTTTGTTCGTCTGCCAGTGTATTTTTTGTTCCTGGCAGGAATTGTGCCTGCAGATGTACTTGATAAGTCAGTGCTGTGTTCCACAAAGTCATGGCTTGTCTGAATAGGGGTAGGAATGTGTGCCCCCTTGCTTGTTTATGTACCACATAACTGTGGTATTGCCCGTCTTTATTAATAGTTGCCCTGGATGTATTAGGTCCTTGAAAGCTGTCAGGGCATTCTGTACAGCTAGCATCTCTTTTTGATTGATGTGAAGATGCATTTGATTCTTGGTCCACGTGCCCTGAATACATTTTTCTGCCATATGTGCCCCCCAGGCATAATCCGATGCATCCGTTGTTATTGTCTGCCTGGCTGTGGGTAAAGTGAAAGACTGTCCCTTGTTGTGGTGACAGGCCTGGGCCCACCATTGAAACTCCTGTTGTAGGCAGGGAATTAAAGTTATAATTATCTCCAGGCTGTGACAATGCTGAGTCCAACACTTTTTAGATACCTTGGTAGTTTCCTCATATGCAGTTTTGCATATGGAATTAGTAGAATGCAGGATTCCATGAAGCCCAGGGCCTGCAGAATTTTTCTTGCAGGGAGCTGGGTTTTTGTTGCCATCATTTGAAAGTAATGAGTCAGTTGCCTTTGTTTGTCTGGCATGAGATAAGCCATCTGGGCAGTTGTATTTAAACTTGCACCCAGGAATATTATCTCTTGAGAGGGCACTAGTTTTGATTTCTTTTCATTTACTGTGTACCCTAGGCAAATTAGCAATCTTTTTACAAATGCCAGATGCTTTAGAAGAATGTCCTTGCTCTCTGCTTGAATAAGGCAGTCATCCAAGTAGGGATATATTTGAATTCCTTTTTGTCTGCAAAATGCAATTACTGGTGCCAGGCACTTTGTGAAGACCCTGGGCACAGTAGATAAGCCAAACAGCAGTGCAGAGAATTCGTAATGCATTGGGCCTGCTATGAATCTGAGGTATCTTCTGCAAGATTGTCTGATTGGGACATGCAGGTATGCCTCCTTGCAGTCCAAAGTAACTAGCCAAGCCTTCTTGCCCAGCATGGGCAGAAGTTGTTTTAGTGTTAACATTTTGAATTTTGGAACATCCAGGAAAGTATTTAGGATTAACAGGTCCAGTATTGGTCTCCAGGCTTTGTCCTTTCTGGGTACTAAGAAAAGTCTTGAGTAAAATCCTTGTCCCTGTTCTTGCTGTGGAACCTTTTGAATAGCTCCCATGTCCATAAGAGCAGCAATCTGTTTTTGTGCCTCTGCCCATTGGTTTTGTGGCAGGTCTGGCATACCTTTTGGTTTTGGAAGCATGTGGAAGTGGAACCTGTAACCCTGAGAAACAATATTCAGCACCCATTGGTCCTGGGTGATCATGTGCCAATTATTTGAAAAAAGTGCTAGCTTCCCCCCTAGGGGTGCTGTCAAAAGGTAAGTTCTTGGCAATTGCAGAGGGAAGTCATTGGGACTGTTTCCTATAAGGTTGTGATTTGTCCTCCCCTCCTTTGGGGGCTGAAGTGCCCCATTGGTTAGGTCTGTAGGAGCCTTGGGGCTGAGATCTTCCTCTTGGGCGTCTGTATCTGCCTCTTTGTGGCCTGTCTGACACTGGAAAGGACCAATTCTTTGAAGGCCAGTTTCTGCTAAATCTAGGTGGTTGAACCTGTAAGAAATCTTTCACTGTCTGCATTGACTTTGCTTTATCCTCCATTTTCATTAACATCTTGTCTGCCTTAACACCAAAGAAAGTATCATGCTGTAATGGAGCATCCAATAATTTTACTTTAACATGGTCAGGTAAACTTTGTTCTTTCAACCAAGCATGCCTTCGAATAACAGAGCCTGTAACTGCGGCTCTACAAGAAGCCTCTAATGAATCAAAACCACATTGCAGAGTATGCTTTCCCACTTGTTCAACTGCATGCAATAAATCCTGCATTTCCTTACTGTCAGGACCTTCTGTATTTGAAACCATTTTCTGTTTTAACAATGACATGAGGTACTGTTGGTATTTAAGCATGTGAAACTGACAGTTTAAAGCTCTTACAGCTAAAGTAGCAGATGTGTAAACTTTTTTCCCCCATCTGACCAGAGCTCTGGAATCCCTATCCGAGGGGACAGGATTTTAGCAGTGGAAGCCTTAACCCCTTTAGGACCCTGAGAAATTGTTTCTGGGTCTGCAGCAGGCTTTTTGTAAAGAAATTTATGAGAGTCAGGGACTCTGTAGTACCTGTCTGGCTTGACTGGTGCAGGGGGTAAAGAATCAGGAGACAGACTGGATTCAGAAAAAACATCATCAACAATATCAAGCACAGGGGGAATAGCCAGGGGCCTGTGCTGAGGGAACAAAAGGAAGTCTCTGAGCCTTTTCTTGGATTCTGAATAATCCTGGCTCTCCCAATGGAAATGCTTCCTCATGGCGTGCAGGGTTTCCCCAAAAGAATAATCCTCAGGCAGAGAGGCTGATGGTATGGACTCTTCTGCATCAGAGTCCTCATAGGGAGGGAGAGAATATCCCTGCTCAGAAGAGGAATCAGAGGAAATGGAAACCTGGTCAGAGGAATCATAATCAGTGTCTTGCCTAGGCCTTTTGTCAGGAGGGGGATGGGAACCCCTGATTAAAGTAATTAGGTCTTCGGCCATTTTAAGCATCTGTTTCTTTGGCATGGATGACTGTTCTGGGGAATGCTATACTTGTTTCCTTGTCTTTAATGGTGTTTTTGACTTTGCCTTTGCTGCTGTAGTGGGCTTAATTGTAAGCTGTGAAGGTCTGAAAACACCCTCAGAAACCGATGCCTGCTCAGCGGCTCCGGACCCATCTGAGGGTATCATTTTCATAGGCCCAATACTTTGAGTTTCCACAGGCCTCGGTGTCTCCACGTGGCTGCTGGTTACGGCCTGTGGCTCTGAGGTAGCGGGTGTCAGGGGCTGTGAAAGCGCCTCACTGAGAACCGGCGAACCGGCGACTGGCCTAGAAGAGGCTTCGTCATCGGTTTTGGACTCGGATGCCTGTCCTTTTCTTTGTCTTTACGTTTTTTATAAATTCTGGTCGTCCGTTGTTCCGACAGCATTATGTAATTAAGCCTTCAGCCAAAACAATGCAAAGCAAAATCAAACCGACATTTAATAGTGCGTTTATTGAATCTAGCACAAAACTGACAACTAATAACGTTGTGGTCAGGTCCTAGGCAAGGAATACAGTAAGAGTGAAAGTCCTTATGAGGTATTTGCTTCCCACAAGAAATACAATTATTAACTTTTTCTGACATCGGTCTGGAGCAAGAAAACGTTTCCCCAATGGGGTACTTAGCTTTATTGAAGACTTCGGTTCTGAAACTCAAGTTTAAAAATCTCAGGAGTTGGCCGACTGGCACTTGTGAACTGCTTTTGCTTCGGGCAACGCGCGGCAAGAAAAACTGAAGAAAATGGCATCGGTTGCAACTTTTATACCCCTGGCGCACTGACGTTAGGGAAGAGGCGACAGCAACCGACGCCGGACCAAGACGTTGGAACTCGGGCCGACTGCGGGTTGCCTGCCCGCAGGATAACCCAAGTGTAATGACTGCAACAGTGAAACACGATGAATATCATGGGAAATATGACTGAACTTTGAACACCGTAATGTCATGTGGAATTCTTGCAATCTGTTAGCTTGATATAATTTTCAATCAATATATTAGAAATGATCAATAATTCCTCACATTGCAATCTCACATGATGAATTTAACTCCCCAGCATATTTAACTCCTGAAAAAATTTCATACTAGTCTGTATCCCTTTCATGAATGAAGGCAAGACAACAATGTATTCATTTTTTTCAACTATGACATTAGAATAATATTAAAAGTGCAGTGAAGTCTAAAACTTAGATTTTTTTTAAATGACAGCATGAAAACATTATGCATACAGCAAAAAGAATGACAGAAAGAGCAAATATATTTCTGTACATTAACAGGTAAGCATTACACATGGGGGTTGATTATTGGTAAAATGGTTAATTATTTCTGTATTTTTATCTGTTTTTGCTTTATTTGGAGGTTTTCTCCCTGAGTCTCTGCTGAAAAAGGGCTGCTACCCACTCGAGCACTACCCGGTCAACAAATGTAAACAAATAAATAAGGTATTTACTTCACAGACACAAGTTACAGGGTGTGATTCTCACTGTTGAAGGGAAAATGATTAGGCTTAAAATGGCCTGCAAGGGCAGCTTACTTATATGAAATAGTAACACATGTTGAAGGTTAGTATAGTGGTTAAGGTGTTTACCTTAAAATCACAAGGTACAGGATTTGATTCTCACCTTTGCGGGAAATTGACTAGGTTTAAAATGACCCACAATGGCTGTTAGACTAGTATTCACCTATGATCCTAAGCCTACTCTCATTGACTTTGCACACATTGTACTGCCTTTCCAGATACTGTTCATACTCTCATTCTGAGCAACATTAGGAGCAATTAGCTTACTGTTTAAAAAATTCCATGCATTGTCCAGCTCAAATCTACATATCATTCTGTGTACCCTGTAAAAATCCTCCTAATTCTACCAAGTGCCCCACAGGAATTATTACTCAGTATGTCTGGCTGCGTCATCTGATTTTCCAAGGGCACTACCTAGAGCATTGGCTTGCATTTTCGACACTGCACTTGTACTTGTAAGCAAGTAAAATCTGACCTATTCGATTTCTGCCCACAGTAAGTCAGAGGAGTGCAGTGAGGTTTGTGTGAAGTATTAAGGAGATTTAATGATTTAAAGTAGTTCCTGATGGAATATTGTATTCAGTGTCCATATTTAGTTTAAATATAAGACTTCTGCCTCTAATCATAACTATTAGATGGACCTTCATAGGCACTGAATGCTGGGATTGTGTTTGCGGTCATGACTGAGGCACTGTAGCTTTCTCTGTGCATATGTGGCCTGAATTGGACAGAAGAGGGGTATTTTGCTCCTTGGCTGCCAGATCTGGGGATCTACACCAGGTGCAAGAATAGCTGGCTAAATTTCTCTCATTTATTACTATCAAAAGACTGAGCAACATTAAAATGATGCATTTCACTTGTCCAAATAATTCAGTTTCTGTTTCATTCTGTTATTGTGACTCTGCTGCAGGTAAATATTTCTGTACAAGTGTATTCCAGATTTTAGATATTTTTGAAAGGTTTCACTCCACTTCATTGAGCTTAAACTAGAAAAGGAGTTATCCTGGATTCTGGTTGAGTTCAAATCAGAAAAGGTGAACTGCTTGATTACTGTTTTACAAAGGAAATTACTGCTGGTTGTTTTGTGTACAACAGTAGTAATGCCTTTCTTTTGAGAACCTCCCTTCACTGTGTTTGTGCTACCATGACATGGTAAATAAATTTGGGGGGCAGGTGGGAGGCTTGCCCCACCATCACATGGAGTGTGCAGGAAAGACATAAATGCAGTATAGCTCTTAAATGAAACTGAGGTGGTGTATCATGACCTGCCCTTAGTGTGTTTGTGTGCATGTATGTATGTGTGTGTGTGTATGTGCATGTGTGTGTGTGTGTGTGTGTGTGTGTGTGTGTGTGTGTGTGTGTGTGTGTGTGTGTGTGTGTGTGTGTGTGTGTGTGTGTGTGTGTGTGGGTGGGTGTGTATGTATGCATATGTGTATAGTTGTATGTCTTTTGTGTCCAAAATGTCTTGTGTAGTGGTGGTGTTACAGAAAGAGTTTTTTTTTTTTCCAAGGTAATATCTGGGGTTGGGGCAGGAGCAGAGTTAGAGTTGACAGGCATTCCTAAGGTGGCACAGTTTTTGTTTTCTGTATTTTTTAGTTTGCTGCACAATGTCTTAAAATTCTCACCTCCCAGCTTCTGTTTTCTTCTTCTTTAAGGACAGTGGTGAAGAAGTACCATTGCAAGATGGGGCCGCAGGACAGAGAAGAAAAATGGGGACAGATAGGGGATACACAGGAAGAAAACTGACAGGGAACCTGTCAGGGCTAGATAAGCTTCTCCCTAGGCTGCTATAAGTTTTGGCTGTGCAGACAGAATAAACACAAAACTATTACTATTCAAAATGCTTTGAAATCAGGGCTAATGCCACAACACTGGATAGAGTAATGGTAATAACAGAAACTAAGTGAATAATAAAGACAATTGAAAAATACTAGAGAGGAATCTGAGAAAAAGTCAAAGTAGATTCCTCGTGGATAATGAATTACATACAGCTTAGATTAAACATGGATTCACCAACTGGTGATGATTTCCAGCACACTTTCTATACTTCTGAGTGCATCATAAGGGGAATATGTAGAGTGGTGTGTGTGTGTGTGTGTGTGTGTGTGTGTGTGTGTGTGTGTGTGTGTGTGTGTGTGTGTGTGTGTGTGTGTGCACGCGCGCGCATGCGCGTGCATGCATGTGTATTTAGGAAATGACGTAGGGAGATGTGAGACTGTGGATGTGTATCCCTCTCTGTCCTTCTGTGGTTCTGTCAAGGTTTTGTGAGCATGCCCTGCACCAATGAGAAGCTCAGCATTTTTTCCGCTGTTTCGAGAGAGCATGACAGAACCACAGAGGGACAGAGCCAAAAAGCCATTTTTAATAAAAAGCATTCTAATAATAATAATGAAATAACTGATGCTACCACCTGTAATTAGTTGCTAGGTTACTGTTAACTTCCTCATTAAATGTTAAGCTTGCTTGAAATAGTCATGTCCAACACTGCCTCTACCCAAAACTCGCAGCTTGAAAATGTATTCAGTCCTTTCAAATACAAAAAGAAGATAATCTGCAATTAAAACTGCTCATTTAAGTTTGTAAAAGTAATGCTAGGCAGTAACTGTCTTGTGATTATATGCAGACAGTGGACCAAGTTGAAAACAGTCCCCGCTCCTTACATTAAGTAAACTGTCTGTCCCCTGCATGTGTATGCACACACAGACACATGTAGTTCTTCTCCCACTCCATCAATAAAATCTCAGCTACAAACTCAAAACACAGTAGCTTAAATCCAGCCTGCCAAGGCATAATTAGTCAGCTGTCAGATTAAGTGAAAAGAACAGGTTCCACAACTATATTAAAATATTCTTCATCTGATTTAGGAGAGTTGCTCTTTCATTGTCGGTTGTAGTATCACAGAGTTCAAGATGGATTCCTCTAAAGACACCATGCACCATAACTTTAGGACTCACCTATCTTCACAGTCTCTACACGTCTCCATGATAGAGACCACTTTACAAAGCAGACCTCCAAAATCACCATCTAGCATGTTGCATTATAATACTAGTTTCCATGTTTGTTTAATTTCTGTAGGAAGGGGTTGCTTGGTTTAACGCAGCATTCTCCTTCTACCATCTATTTGTCTTTGGATCATTACCCCATAATTAAGAAATTTCTGGCCATGTCAATTTGAGATGGGACCCCACTGTCATCCTGACTGACATCATGGGGCGGGGAAAGGGAGAAGTTGAGAAGGGCTCAGCCATTTCCTGCCTAGCGGGAAAGGGAAACGGTAGCAATCTCTTGTGAAATTTGTCATGTGGTACATGATAAATTCAAATGTATTTTGCAAATGATGAAGTGTGTATATATATATATATATATATATATATATATATATATATATATATATATATATATATATATATATATGTGTGTATTTTTAATAACTAGAATATATAGCTATATTTTAAGAGTGACAAGGTTTGCATATATATGTGTGTGTGTGTGTGTGTGTGTGTGTGTGTGTGTGTGTGTGTGTGTGTGTGTGTGTAGGAAATGATGTAGGGAGATGTGAAAGTGTGTGTGTGTGTGTGTGTGTGTGTGTGTGTGTGTGTGTGCGCGCATGTGAAGGAAATGAGGTAGGGATATGTGATAGTGTGTGTGTGTGTGTGTGTGTGTGTGTGTGTGTGTGTGTGTGTGTGTGTGTGTGTGTGTGTGTGTGTGTGTGTGCATTCAGCTCTGTCCCTCTATGGTTGTGTCATGTCTTTATGAGTATGTCCCTTGCGACAAGAAGCTCTGCATTTTTTCAGCTGTCTCACGAAAGTATGACAGAGCCACAAAGGCAATTTCAATAAAAAGCATTCTAATAAAAAGTAAACATATATGATACAGTAAAATACTAATAAGAGCAACCAGCACTAGTCATAGTAGGCAAACCTTGAGACAGAAACAAGGTCCTGAATACTGTTCATTAATATAAGTAAGAGGGCAATATGAGGTAAACAGGCAGTGCAATAAGTACATGTGGTTAGAATACAACCCTGTTACAGATGCATTTGCTTTGTACAATTTCAGCCATTTGGAGAAAGTGCAAGAGAGCAGGTAAGAAACCATTAGCCAACAAGTCCGCATTAGCTGCAGCCTGCAAATGTGTATTGCAAAGTCAAAGACTATAGCAAGATTTCATCAGCTTCTATCTAAGTCATAAATTGCTTAAGTAGGTCACTGTACCAGACCCACGGCTTTAACTTTCACAGTTAATCTCTGCAATACCAGAGCTATTATATCCTACAGTTTGGTTATTCAGAAACACTCATGAACTAATAAGACACTGTGCTTTAGTAACATAAATAAACTAGGAAATTATATGGAAATGTTTAATGTAATTGCATCAATATAAAAACAATAGCTAATAAAATGGAAATAAATCTTAGAACTGCTTTACCAATGCATTTTTGTACTATTTTTTTTTTCAAATGTTTCATAAATGATGGACAAATACACTGCAGGAATTATGTTCTTTTACAAAAAAAAAGTCTTTGAATCACGTATTTTTTACAGGAGACAGACTTTTACAAGTGGTATGTTCCAGTGGCATATATACTATAAACTGGATCAAAGACATTAACATTTACTGTATTCCATTAATCCATTTTCTGTGGTGTAAAGGTTAAAACAAGTCAAAATGTCAAGAGATCACTTCCAACTGTTGCAGATTATGTCCCATTCCCTGAACAAAAACAAGACATTCCCATTTTCATTGCATTCTAAGGGAGATGCACACCTTTTAAAGCAGCAGGCTCAAATTTCTTGTCCTGGACTGTGGTAGAGGCATCTTCTGTCACTAAAGTCATTCTGAATTCACTGCTGCAGTAATCTCTGCATTTGTTAATAATTATGTGAAATAAAAACCTGGACTCCACAAATTTATCAGATCTATGAAGGAATGCATTTTATAAAGTAAGTTGCTCCTTTACTAGAAAAATTCAGTTAAGCTCAAGGGACAGTTTCACAACTGTATTTTGTTTCCCTGCAGTTAAGGCAACTAACTTAGCAGCTTTAGCCTTTCTATCCATTTGCCTGCTGAAACATGTGGAGTTATTATGTAAATACATTCTGAGGCACAAACAAAGCAACTCAGAATCATAAAATGACACCATAAAATACCCCCAGACAGCCTTCATTAATGAATTAGTCAGCAAAATGCTAATTGTGTCATTTATAGCTAAACTCACACTTCAGCCTCTGAAACTATAAAGTTCAAGTCTCAGACTTGTATTTGTTTGTCTTTAAAGAAATATTTGAGACGTATAGAATTGTAATGTGTTTGTGATGCAGTTTTAAGATTTTCTTCAATTTTATTAGCTACTGTTTTAATAGAAATGGAAATATGTCAAACCTTTCCATGTATTTTCATGGCTTATTTATAGTACTAAAGCACATTGCTTTTCTTAGGAAAGGAATGATTCATAATAAGCAAACTGCAGGTTATAATAGCTTCTTTATAAAAGGGTAATCTCTGTGAAATTATTGAATTAAACTAAAACATACATTACATTTGAGAAACTGTAAACAATTACAGTTTCCACTTAACCCATTTAGTTCAATATTTGGCATCTTCAAAGGCTATTTATTAGTCATGTAACTATCACATACAATGACTTTAAAGTCTTGGTAGAAACCATTGAATATGCACCAATCTATTAATTACATTTGAAGTTTTTTTATACAAACTAATTTGTTTCTCTTTACTAGGTGTTTGAATTCTGTTATAGTGGTCTTGTACTGATTTATTATAAACCTAACTTATTCTATAAGGTACCATGTATTACATTATACTGGTCACTGCAAATTAATCTTGACATTAAATTAAGTGTGTCACTGGCTGCTACATCAAAATAAAATTAAACTGTATGAAATTTTGTAGCCCTTAAAAATCAGTTGTAACTCTAGAACAGTCCATATATTAAAAATACAAAATAAATCCCAAGGAGGTAGCACAGTGATGAAACCATAAAATGAACAAGAATAAAAGCACTATGATGCACCAGAGGTAAAATCCACCAGTTTAATAACTCTCAAAAAAACAATAAAAACAAAGGTAAGAGCTTTCACTGACTATATCAGCTTAATCAGACCATAAAACAAGTTATTAACATTCCGATAAATACCCCTAAGCCATTCAGATTCCACAAATAGGCCCATTACAAAAAAGTCATGTGTACTCTCTTAATTACTAAATATTCACTTCATCTGAACAGTCCTCTAGCTTTAAGCACTATTCTTAAAGAGATCCCTCCATTTTAACCCTTGCATTTATATGCCTATAGTTCCAGTATCCAATAAAGCTCCCTACTCTCAGTTTTGGTGGAGATGTCACCCAACTTCTAATATTCTGGTATAGTCTCAGTTACCATAAAGCAAAAATTATGTTCACTGGTAGTATCTATAACGTGTTTAGCCAGCAGGTTCTTCTCATCTGACTGCCTAATACATCTAACATGCTTTCTTACCCTTTTCATCAATGTTCTGTTTGTCTTGCCAATATAAAAACTTTGGCAAGTATTACCCTGGGTTAAATAGACTAAACCCTTAGTCTGGCAGCTAGCTAACACATAAAATCTATACAGTTTTCCTGTAATAGGATGTTTGAAACTATTACTTTTGTTAATAAAGATACAAAAATTACATCTTCCACATGGAAGGTCCCTTTAGCAGAATTGGAATCATACATCTTCACTGGTCCATAACATAACAGACACTTAAGGGATTTCTTATTCTTGAAAATAAATCTTGGTTCTGTACCTATAACACCCTGTAAGTCTTTGACATTAAAATACGCTAGTTCCATTTTATAACTCCACACACTGATGTAATGTTATTAGTAAAATACAGGGAAACCATATCACCTGGGACACATTCTCCATCGTCCATTCTTACTCCCCTTACCACTAGCGTCTGAAAAGTAAGGTCTAGCTGACACCTTTCCCAAATCCTTCAGCTTGTTCAATTCAAAATTAATTTCCTGCTCTTTATACCCTCTATCTCTCTTAACTCTTCCTTCAAATCACTCAGAGCTGCTTCAAAATCAGCTGTGTTGTTATTCAATCTGAATATCCTTGTACCTTATCCCCTAACAATATACTTAAACACATGTCGAGGATGATGACTGTGTCTATGCAGGATATGATTCATATAGGCATCTTTCCTATACCTAGTTGTGATAACCTGATTGAACTCCCTCTTTCTAATTTAACATCCATAAAATGATGACATTAGAGGAGATCTGTGTAGTGAAATGCAAAAAACTAGTGGTACTATGCAGATATTCAACAAACTTCCCAAACATTTCTGTTGTACCCTTCCGTAGGAGGAAGATATCATCTACAAACCTCCTATAGAATTTTATGTAAGGGTCATACTCAATATTGGTCAGTACTAACTCACTCTCCCATTACACTAAAACACTGTTGGGATAACTATTCACACAGGATGTCCCCATGGTCATTCCTGAGTGTTGCCTATAGTATCTATCACTAAACATAACACATTATTTTCTAATATAATTTCTAGAAACAGGCAAATCAAATCTATATGCTTCATGTTATACCCTCTGTTATGTGCTGGAAATGTTTTAGTCATCTCCTCCCCTTCCTGGTTAGGAATCATGGTAAATAGCGAACAAATATCCATAGTAGTGATGGTGGTCTCCTGTCATAAACAAATTCTACAACAGAAGGAGGAAACTGATGCAGAATAAGGTGAAGCCCCAAGACTGGAAAAACTCCCTTATCAGCCTCAACAAAAAGATGAGATCCCTCATCAAATCCTCTAAAGCTAGCTATGAAAATAGGATTGCAGCAGATAGTAAAGACAACCACAATGCCCTCTATAGTTATATAAAGAATTTCCATGGCAATACCCAGATTTGCTCTGAGCTACTGCACAATGGTACCTCCTATACCGAGCCAACAGATATTACCAATATACTGGCCGACAGATTTAGTGCCAACTTTGCCCCTCCCCCCAAAAGATCAATCACAATATTAGTATATTGCCAGGCACCCAGTATTACTGCTGCACAAGTTAAAACAGCACTGTTCAAGGCCAAGAATACAACTTCTATGGGACCTGACAATATCCCTGGCTGTGTTCTACATGAACTACAGAGTGAACTGGCACCTCACCTGTGTGCCCTGTTTAGTCACAGCCTCACCTCAGACTTTTTCCCTACTGAATGGCGCACTGCTACAGTCATCCCTCTCCACAAAGGAGGAGTGACTAAAGACCCTGGGAACTATCGCCCCATTAGCCTGATGAGTCTGATATGCAAAGCTATGGAATGCATCATCATGGCCCTAATAAACAAGGATATAGGAAATCTCCAAACTCTGGATCCCACACAGTTTGGTTTTGTGAAGTGTAAATCATGCCTGCTCAACCTGGTTGCCTTATTTGAGTCAGTCACCAGAGCTGTGGATGGAGGCAATGTGGTTCATGCAGCCTACCCTGATCTGGCCAAGGCCTTTGATATCATTCCCCACTCAGGAATCATAGAAAAACTCACTAAGCCAGGCATCAGTCCCTATATCTCTAGATGGATTGCAAACTGGCTCACAGACAGAACCCACAGTGTGAAAGTAGCTGACTTCAAGTCAGACTGCCAAACAGTTATGAGTGGAATCCCACAGGATTTGGTTCTGGGTCCTGTCCTGTTTGGTATCTACTTCTCTGAAGTCCAGACCAACATGAAAAGGGACTCTGGCTGACAAAGTTCACAGATGATTGCAAGTTGGGAGCTATTATTAACTCTCCTAGTGATGTTGACATCATACAGAAAAGGCTCAGTGAGATTGACTGGTGTCAGAACCATGGCCTTAAGCTCAATGTCAAAAAATGTGTTGTCATCCCCTTTGAGAAAAACCCAGTTCCCATGAATTACCACATCAGTGGTGGTGCACTGAACAAAAAGGCATTATAAGAGATCTGGGAACACAGGTGGATAGCAACCTCTCTTCTGACAACCACATTGCCACTCTGGTCAGAAAGTCTTTCTATGTGGCACATCTCATTACTAAGGGTTTTGCATCCAGAAAGAAAGAGGTCATTGTCTCCCTCTACTCTTCCCTCATTAGGCCAATCATCAAGTACAATGCCCTATTAGGCATGTACCTTACTAGACACCTGCAACAACTGGAGAGGCCACAAAAGTACCCCACAAAGAGGATCCTAGGCCTTAAACACTTGTCCTATATGGACAATCTCAAAAAACTCCAACTATTCTCTGTCTCATATCGCCTACTTAGAGGCGATCTCTGCTTGATTTATAAAGCCATGTCTGACCCAGCTCTGTTAGAAATGCTACATCTAAAGAAATCCCAATCCCATCACACCACATGCTCCAGAGACCTCAACCTCATTACCACAATCAATAGAATATGCTGGAGGGACAGGTTCATAACCCAGAGACTGCCTATGCTAGAGAATTGGAATAGACTTCCCATACATGTCAAACTGAGCACCTCACTGGTCCTCTTCAAGAGAAATCTTGATGAGTAGATGGGAAATAGAAAATTCACCCCAGGGATCACTCCAGTGGCTCTACTCAACAGAGGTACTAGAAGCTAAGGTCGGGTGGCATGATGCAAGGGTAATCCTATGGGCTAGGCTTGTAAAGACACCAGGGCCATTAGCCTAGTACACACCTATGAACCTATGTGAAAATCCTCTTTTCTCAGAGGTTCTGTACCACAACAAGAAAATAAATCAGATAAAAATAGTCTGGTGTCAGTCAAAATGTTGGCTACTTCACTAATCACCGGTCTTAAAAACTTTTCCGCATAAAGTGACATCAGCTCATTCAGCCACCCCTGTCCAGATACTATAGATCTGAATGGTGGGTTAAAGCATTTAAACAGCATGTTAGCAATAGTTGTTCTATAAAACTCAGTGTTGGCATTAAATACACTACAATGAGATGATAGTATTTCCATCTGCCCTGCAGATAAGGGCGGAATTGTAGTTATAATAAACGCTGAGTTTTATAGAATGATTATTGTTAACATGCTTAGTGATCCTCAGACCTGTGATATGATTGATTTGATGAGACTGTATAATATTATTAGTGGTGTTAATTCTACTCTACAGGATTGCTTGTTAGGAAGGAATGTCTCAGAAGATCTGTTGAAATACTTGGTTGTTAATAAGTGGGTGATACCTACTTTTCAAGGCTTACTAAAGATTCACAAAGATGAGCTTAATCCACCTTTCAGACCCATAGTGTCTTGATGGGGGTGGCTCACTGAGTTGATGGCAGTTTATGTGGAAAAGTTTTTAAGACTGGTGATTAGTGAAGTAGTCAATGTTTTGACTGACACTAAACTATTTTTACCTGATTTGTTTTCTTGTTCTGCTGAGAGAAGATGATTTACTCATTACCATGGATGTTTGTTCACTATTTACCATGATTCCTAACCAGGAAGGGGTGGAGATGACTAAAAAGTTTCTAGTATATAACAGTGGGTATGACATGAAGCATATAGATTTGATTTGCTTTTCCTAGAAATTATATTAGAAAATAATGTGTTTATGTCAGACAACAAACAGGGGTGGCCATGGGGAAACCCTATGCGAATAGCTATGCCAACAGCGTTTTAGCAAAATGAGAGAGTGAGTTAGTACTGAACAATATTAAGTATGTACATAAAATTCTATAGGAGGTTTGTGGATGATATCTTCCTCCCATAGAAGGGTACAGCAGAAATGTTTGGGAAGTTTGTTGAATATCTACATAGTATTTGCGTTTCACTAAACAGATCTCCTCTAATGTAGTCAATTTTGGGGATGTTAAATTAGAAAGAGAGGAATTCAATCAAGTTATTACAAGTGGGTATAGGAAGGATACCTATAGGAATCATATCCCGCATGGTCAGAGTTATCATCCTCAACATGTGTTTGAGAATATTATTAGGGGACAAGGTAAGAGGATATCCAGATTGAATAACAACACAGCTGATTTTGAAGCAGCTTTGAGTGATATGAAGAAAGAGTTAAGAAAAATGGGGTATAAAGAGCAGGAAATTCATTTTGAATTGAACAAGCTGAAGGATTTGAGAAAGGGATCAGCTAGACCTTACTTCTCAGAAGCTAGTGGTAAGGGGAGTAAGAATGGGCAAGATGGTGAATGTGCCCCAGGTGCTAAGATTTCCCTGTGTTTTTCTAATAACATTACATCAGTGTGTGAAGTTATAAAATGGAACTGGCATATTTTAATGTCAAAGACTTACAGGGTGTTATAGGTACAGAACCAAGATTTATTTTCAAGAATAAGAAATCCCTTAAGCATCTATTATGGTATGGACCAGTGAAGAAGTATGACCCAATTCTGTTAAAGGTGCATTCGCTTGTGAAAGATGTAATTTTTGTATCTTTATTAACAAAAGTAATAGTTTCTTTTTTTTTCAATAATCATTTTTATTGTTTTTCAAAACCATAATACAATTCACACACTATTTACATTATGTACAAAATTGCTTCCAATGTTCAGTTCCATTTCAAATTTCCACATCATACATTAAAAATAGATATCGTATTAATCAAGTACAGGAAAATGTAAAAAATAAACATAAAAACATCTACTATAGACAATTATAAACCAACTCAAGCCAACAATCTGTATTGTTTCTACATCTTCTATCTAATCTAAGAATGTGTTTGTACACTTGCAGAATGTCCTAAAAGAAAGTGGATAGGAACCTCTAAGCCAATATAATGTTAAAGATTTGCTCCCAAATTTTTATACTATTTATACTTTTCTTATTATTACTAATTAATAATTTATGCGCTAAAATATGCTTGATCGCTAACAGCCTGAATTTTTGCCACGATGTCTGTGCTGGGTTCAACCAATTTGTGGCTATATATAATTTCATTAATAAACTGATATTCATAATTACTATCTTTTTTGATTTGTCTAAATTCTCCGGTGAAATATGTAGAATCAAAAATTCCCAGGTGAGTGTTGAGTTCTGGTAACCCATTTTTTGTAGCTGTAACTTTAATGAGTTCCACAATTTATAAATGCACTTGCAACTCCAGAACATGTGTAGCAGGTCTGCTGTCTGATCCACACACTGTGGACATTTAGGTGAATTTTTTGAATCAAATTTATGAAGAGTGAGATGGGTATAATACGCATTGTTAAATATCATCAGTTGAGTAAAGACCAGTTTTTGAAGTGATACGGATTTCAATGTTAAGTTAAACGCCTCTACTATCTTGCTATCGTCTAGGGATACCAATTTCTCTTTCCAGTATTTCGATAAAAGAATATGATTATTATATTTTCTCTCTTTTATTATTTTATACGCTGAGGATATGTATTTTCTGTCTTGTTGCAATGCTTCCCACAGATGGCGAGAAATAACTAGTTCCTCTTCTTTGATTTCGGAACTATTAAAATAATTTATGGCAAGATCTTTTATCTGCCTCATTATAATTAAATAAGAAATGGGAAGGTTCATCTCTTTTAAGATATCCTGTACCGCTACTCCTAAGAAGGGGTATAAGTCACTTACAGTTAAATCCTTAATAAATGGAAATTTCTTTAAATCTATCAATTGATTACCAATAGGCATGTTAGGATTCCCATGAAACGGTTGAAACATCATCATATATTTTAATAGGTTCAAAGAGGCAAACAGAGTTTGAGTTGCCATTGCCCATATCTTGATGTGTTCCATTAAATCATATTTGCTCAGTGTTCGTTTATTTAAAAATGGTACAGCTTTAACATTAATCCCCGTTCCTTTTATATGTTTAGAATTTAGCAGCACCCATTTGGGTGTCCATTTTCTCTTATTACTGTCCAAGTAAGACACCCTTAAAATCCTATTGGCCTGAATCTCTGTATAATACATCTCAAAATCCGGTAAATCCAACCCCCCCCCCCCCTAGTTTTAGGAGCCATTAGTTTCTCATAAGATATTCTCGTTTTTCTGGGTTCCCACAGAAATTTCCCTAATCCTATCTGAAACTGCTTAAAGAATGTTTTCGTGATTTTGAGTTGTGCTGCTCTAAAAATATAAAGCATTTTGGGGAGAACATTCATTTTTATTATCGCTGCTCTTGCCATCATCGGTAGCTTCAACTTACTCCATCTTTTCAAATCCAATGTTATTCGGTCTCCAGTTGCCTTAATATTATTAATAAAGAATTCTCTATTTTCAGTTGAGAAATCAATCCCCAAATATTTTATTCTTTCTTCTGTCCTTACTTGTCCTATCAATGGTAGCATTGAAAAAGGTGTAGGTGTCTTTAAAGGGAATATTTTGTTTTTTTTTTAATTTAGTTTGTAATTAGAAATTCTCTCAAAGTTTTGTATTGCTGTTAGTATTTTTTCCGTATCCGACACCAGTGTAACAAAAGTAGTAGTTTCAAACATCCTAGTAGAGGAAATGTGTATATATATCTGATGTGTTAGCTAGCTGCCAGATTAAGAATTTAGTCTATTTAACCCAGTGTAATACTTGCCAAAGTTTTTATATTGGCAAGACAAACAGAACATTGACGGAAAGGGTCAGAGAACATGCTAGATGTATTAGGCAGTCAGATTAGAAGAACCTGCCTGGTAAACACACTATAGATACTACCTGTGAACATAATTTTAGCTTTATGGTAACTGAGACTATACCAGAAGATCAGAGGTTGGGTGACATCTCCAACAAGACTGAGAGTAGGGAGCAATATTGGATACTGCAACTACAGGCAGGTAAGTGCAAGGGTTGAAATGGGAGTGTCTCTTTAAGACCAGCCCTTAAAGCTAGAGGACTGTTCAGATAAAGTGAATATTTAGTAATTAAGAGAGTACACATGACTAGTTTGTAATGAGCCTATTGGTGGGAGCTGAATGGCTTAAGGGTATTTATCTTAATGTTTGTAACTTGTTTTATGGTCTGATAAAGCTGATATAGTCAGTGAAAGTAGTTACCTTTGTTTTTATTATGATTTGAGAGTTAGTAAACCAGTAGATTGTATCTCTGCTGCATCATGGTGCTTTTATTCTAGTCCATATATTAGTTTGGTTCCCTTGAAGGAGACTTTAACAGGACTACTTAGATTAGGCGTCTTGCTTTTACAACAGTTCTGGTTTCAGTGTAGCTTCAGTTGAAGATACAACCTTAGGAGGATCTTTTTTATAATCACTTTCCACATTCTCTGTTTTCTTGTTACAAGACTGCTCTGCAAACCACTCTAACTTGCTGATTAACTACATGCATATATACCTCCATATAGCACATATTAAGAGTGCAGGTCATGTCACTCAGTGACTGTACTATCATAATTATAGCTTGCTGAGTTCTTGCACAGAGCAAGTTCAACCTGGATGGATACATTGTTGAGACATTAACTATAGTGATATACTGAAATCATACACATAGTTTGTAATTTTACAATTCAATCTGTTACAGATAGGAACGAGCAACCATGATGTATTAACGTGCTTACGTTAATTGGCTGTCACTATGACCTGTTGTTATGCCTGCTGCATAAGGCTAATAATGAGACAATGGAATATATTCTGGACATGGGTGCTGGAACCATAGAGCCACAGGGAGGGGGACTCCCCCATACTTTTACAGCTGCAAGACCTGTTGGGAAAAATTAATGAAGTGGAGTTTTCATGCTAACATGGATATGCGTGCTGAAGTTAAACTAACTAAACTAGCTGTTCTTGTTCTCTTATTGCTCTGTGTTAAAGGAGTTATGCTGCCACTGTTCTGTTGGTGCTGCCAGAGCCAGAGTCATGCCAGTAAGGAGAGTTTTATTCTTTTATTTGCAGGAGTTATGCTGCTCGTGTGCGTGTGTGTGTGTGTGTGTGTGTGTGTGTGTGTGTGTGTGTGTGTGTGTGTGTGTGTGTGTGTGTAAAATGCACCACTTAGGTATACCTGGTGGTTAGTGTTACTCAGGCTCAAACAAGACCCTGAATTCTCCACCCATACCATCGCTTGTAATTCAGGGAGATGATTCCATAGCTCTCAACTGTCCAGATTTTCACAGAATATTTGGTTCATACTTTTGGTCTGTTCCTCTTAAAATTTGTGGTTTTCTGGCAAATCAGTGAGAAACGAATTCTCTAAAGAATGATAGCCATGTAAGTTTCAGCTTCCTATCTTTCAGGAAACACATGGTAACACATAACACTTTATATTAGCAACTTTCTAAGATTATACAAGCAATATTTAAAATGCTTCCCTGGTTTGGGGCCTTTGCCCCCCCCAAATAAATTTTGGCTTTTTCCAGATTTCTTGTGCTGCGAAGTTGGGATATTTAGTTGAGTGTCAAGTGGATTTTACAAGGAGCTGAGACCTTCAAGGGAAGAGAAGTTTAGTGCTACTTATGCTAGGTTGTTTGCAACAGGTAGCATACTTGCTTTTGATGCAGAAAGCTGTGGATTCTACTCCCACAGTATGCAGATGGATCACTGATACTGTACTGTGTTGTACTTTAATGGGAGTGGATGCTGCAGTCCTATGAATGTCCTCCTTTGGAGGAGTTACCTAGTAACTATGTTTCTGTTATCAGTTTGCCATCCATTCCCCATTGCAATATTACTAGCTTATCATTTTTTTAATGTAGCAGAGGCAATTTATTCTTCAAGGGCAACAGGCACTTTATTTGTAGATGAAAAAATGAAATATAAAACTGTTTACTAGCAGCAACCTCTTCATTAGTTACAGATCCCTTTAATGTGGAATTATTTAGATGACATACTTCTGCAAAGATTTTGCATATTTAATGAAATTGGTGGATTGTAATGACAGAAGTTTGAGTGGCCTTTTATTGCTGAAATTTTCTTAAATGGGTAGTTTTGTCATTATTGGTTCATACATTTTGCTTCATTGATTGCTAGAAGACTGCTCCAAACTACATATTTAAAACACATTCTAACAAGTGGTGCTGTATTATATAAGGAATATAATTTAGTACAATCAGGAAGGTGAATCAAAGAATGTATACATGTATGCTTGCTCACAGGATGCAGAAGATCAAAATAAGGGAAGAGACCAGTCACCAATGGAATCCCCCAAGGTTCGGTGCTGAGACTTTTTCTGTTTGGCATATACATCTCAAAAGTAAAAAAGAAATACCAAAGGGCTTTGGCCTACTAAGTTTGAGATAACTGCAAGCTAGGAGCAGTTATTGAATCCCCAAATGACTTAACCATCATGCAAGAATGTTTGTCCTAAACAATAGCTGGTGCCAGAATCATGAATTGAAACTAAACTCCAAGAAATACATTATCACATCCTTTGGGCATTCATCTACTCCAGGGAACTGCCAAATTGACAATGCCTCTTGAGAAATGACCCAGTTTTTTGGCATTTGGGAACTTGTGTGTACAGTGATGGAACTTTTGACTAATATGTGCCCAGAGTTATAAGAAAGTCTTTCTATATTGCACAGCTTAGAAACAAATTGATTGTGACTAGATCTAGAGATGTTATTGTCCCCCCTTACAAAGCCCTTATTGAGTCAATCATTTTGTATAATGCCCACTTTGGCATGTATCTGTCCAGACCCATGCAACAATTGTAATACCCACAGAGATGCTTACTAAAAGGATACTAGTCCTAAACAACAGGTCTTGCATGGACCACCTCAAAGATTTATCACTATACTCAGTATCCTACAGAGTGCTTAGAGGTGACATGTCTGGCATAGAAGGCATACTGTGGCCTAATACAGATGGATCTACTGAACATCAGCAAGTCAAATGGCATCAAAAATACTCAGTCCAGGTATCTAAACTGAATGTTGTGGAGAGATGACTATATATCTTAGAGGATACCACTGTTTCAGAACAGACTATCCATTCAAGTAAAACAAAGCTCATCCCTGTCCATATTCAAATGCAACTTGGATCTAAGGATGGGTGATAGAAAATTTACTCCAGGATTGACCCTCATGCCACTAATGGATAGAGGCAGTTCCTAAATTCTGCATCCCTTACATGGGTCCCTTCAAATTATCTGTAGTGTGATCACATTTATTCTCACTAGGGATTATATACAATTATCAGCCATGGGATAGGTAAGACCATTCAGGAAATGTTAATTCAAGCACCAAAAGGGAAACTGACTAAGCTTAAAACATCCTCCAAGTGAACCTATGTTGTGGTAGTAAATAGTTTTAAAATACTGCCCTTTTTTAGATCACTGTGCCCCTCCAGTCTTCAACAGCTTCCAGTGCCTCTAATTCCGCACAATATTTATTGAATATTGCCATTGCTTATCTACGATTGAAACCTTCATCTTTCCTTTTATTCAAATTTGTAACAGTCATGAATAATTTTTACTGCAATTTGTAGTGGCCTGAGACATCAAAAAAATAAAATATTAAAATATTGACACACATGCAGTAAGGCCTTCTAGGGGAGATAAACCATAAGCTCAATAACTAACACACCATTCATATAATTGACCATACTCAGTTAAAGTCCTTCATTTCTTAAAGCAACATCAATAGTAGCTCACACTTGCATTCCACTGTTCAGTGAGATAGAATTAAGCAAGACATAATAAAATGAATAACTTGAAAATTAAATTAAATATTGTGATGGCACTTCATTGTTTAAACCCCTAGGTGACATAGTGTTAAATTTAATTGGTTTGTAATTGAGTTTCTGCTTTGGTATCCCTTAGAAGGTGTTAAACTGAAGTGATAGAATAAATTAATACATTTTCCTTGGTGTGTGTGTGTGTGTGTGTGTGTGTGTGTGTGTGTGTGTGTGTGTGTGAGAGTGGCTCCGAAGCTGCCTGGATTTGTCTGTTACAGTCAAAAGATATATGTGCATTAACAGCATTTCTATGATATCCTTTGAAAAGGGAGTATCTTGCATTTGTAACTTTTCAAATCACTGTAGTGCATATAAGGAGATCATACCTAATGCAGTAACACTCAACTTTTAACTGCAGCACTACCTTAGCCTAGCAAATACGACCATTTTATGTTATTTCATTAACAGTAAAATAAATTCTAAAACCCCAGAATCCCACTTAAAACATTTTGGCCTAAATCAGAGTACATCCTGTTCTATAAAAATATATTTTGAATTCCCTTTTCTCTTTCTTGAATTGGATGAGTTAATGAATTCCCATTAAATGAGACAGCAATAAGCATTTAGTTTCAGCAACAGACCAAGCAAATGGGTATGCATTTTTCTCCGTGAAGGAATTAACCCAGCCATGTAGAACTAGAGGCACACATATCCCTGAGGGCCTGAGACAGAATTGTGTCAGATGTTGTCCTGAATTATTCAAATAATCTCTTTTTGATTAAGGGAAATTCAAGGTCATATAGTAGAGCATATTAAACAGGCCTTCCTTTGTCAGTTCAATGTTTCAGACTAGCACATTGTGATTTGGTAGTCTCTTCAAATGTTCTCCCTTTGCACAGAGGTATATAGGGTTTGAATAGTAAGTGCATGCAGGTGAACAGACTATGTGTTGTGCAAGGACATAATTACATCCAGTCATCATTCTTGCAAGGAATTACAAGGCAGATAAGGTACTTCTGTCCAGAGGAAATAAAAAAAAAACAATGAAGTGGTTGGTGGGTGTGTTTGAAGCTGTTCTTTATAGATGGCTCAGTTTTCTATCTCACTAATGATCCAATGAAAGCAAGCTGTATGTTTTGTCATTATGGTCAGTTCAAAGAGGTGGAATTAGGCGAATCATGTAACTGTTTTATAATCTGGTTATTAAAGAGGTGAATATAAGTATCTGATAGGTAACCTTGGGCCTCTTCCTGTTCTGTAATAAGTCTAATAAAACCATTATTGACTAGGTGTATGACCAGTCCAAAGTGCAGTGTGAGAATGTTGATCATCATTAACACTCAATTAGATAACAGCCCCTCCTTTGTATACGCTTCTTTTTTCCCCTTCACTCATCCTCAGTACCCTCGCTTACACAACCCCCTCCCTCTCTAATCCTCTTTGAATACTCCCCCCACACCCTTCACAACAAATCCATCCAACTCCTCACCCATTCCCCTTGACTATCCCAAATATTGTTTTGCCTGCTCTTCTCCACTATCCCATAATCTTCTTTCCTTATTCAAGGTGTCTAACTACAACCCACCCATAAACAGCAACCTGATATTGTATGTATTGTAAATAATCTGAATCTAAGCATTTGCAACTCTAGTGTACTATCGTCAATGTTTTACAAGAAATATACATGGAAGGAATATGTGTCATCGTCTCAAGCAGTGTTCTGTTCTTGTCCGTAACTGATTGTTCTGCTATCTCTGCATTTTTGGGGAGGGTTTATATTGCTTTTGTTTTTTGTCTTCTTTCCAGGGACAAATTTGTAAATGGTCAATTGAGATCAGTGTTCTACCCCTGTTAACAAATTGAAATGAATAAATAAAAATCTCAAAAGTGCCAAGGCAGAAGAAGAGAGAGAGAGAGAGAATCATTCCATACATAGGCTGTTGTCCTGTTGCATTAATATACATAACTCTCACAAACCTATGCCAGCTCTGTATTGCACTGATCAGTATTTGCTGATTTATTCTACTGGCTTCTGTCCTCACCCCTGTTTCCGATATAAGAAAGTAGAATGGCTATCAGTTTCTTTGAGGTGTAGCTTTCATGGGCTCATGGAGTACAGTCTTCTACATCATAGACTCGTGCAGAAAACATGTCGTGGCCAAGAGATGGCTTCTAGCCCCCCCCCCCCACATTAATAATCTGGTAAGAGTTTCAGGTTCCAGGTTATTAAAGTGGTTACAAACTAAGTACTATCTAAGTAATATAATTAATACTACAAAAATTAATAAATAGAGAAGGAGTCAATTAAAACTAACATAACTTAAAGTGAAGTACTGTCTCAGGAAAAAAATGTTATAAGGCCAAGATGGAGGTGAGTAATTCAATAAGTTGGCCAGAGCTAGCCATTAAAGTCAAATGTTTAAGTCTGCTTATAACTATTAAGCATGTGGGACACCCTCTCCCAAGTTGGCAGTAGATTCTTGAAGTACGGCCATTGTAATGCAAAAGAATAAATACCAGAAATCTCCAATCCTGCCCTGGGAACCTCCACAGTCCCAATTTCAGAGGTTTATAGCACTGTAGTTCATACTAAGCTTAAAGCTAAAAGGCCATTAAAAAGCTTAGCCACAACACACCATGGTATTGAAAGTATATTAGTTAGCACTGGCAAGAAGATTCTATCCACACCTAGCCATGAATATACAGTCACCCACCCAATTGTAAAGTCTAGTTTGGAAAGTAGATATGGTGCTACTTTGTTCAACATGTAAAGGAAATATATTCCAAAGGCAGACAATGGGCTAGGTTATGATTTTGTCATGTATTGCAATGAAGGTTGAGGTCTTTGTCAGGAATGTTAGACAGACCACTGATTCTGTGAAGTTAGAGGAGGAGGAAAAGGTGTTGTGACTTTCAAAGCACAAAAGTTTAAACAAAGTTCACCCCTCATGAGTCCATATGAGACAGATTGGAGGAGCAGACTTTTTAGTTTTCTGGGGGGGGGGGGGGTACTGTCTATTATATAGTCCAGAAATCTTCTTTGTTAAAACTCTTTGGGGTCTTTCAAGTTGGGGGAAGTGCATTGTGGTGGACATTCCAAAAGAAGTACTGTACTCCATGATAGATATAATAAGGGTAGAGTACAAAATGACCAAAACTGCATGAGACTAAAGGAGATAACCTTATAGGTCAGTTGAGCAAGGTAGAATGACTTCATAACTACAACTGAGCATTGGTGAGCAAAAGAATGCTTGTTATAAATACAGTTACTCAAATCTCAGATAACTGTATCTGTTTGGGGGTGAGGTGTTGACTGACCAATAGGGTCCAGGATGGTTGATACCAGGCCAGCAGTTCCTTGAGATGGAATGGGGACACAAATCATGTAGTGCTGGGTAAATTAGGGCCAGAAATGTAAAGATGATGATGATGATAATGACGATAATGGTAACAAAGTACCCCAGTGTCAGGCTGTGGAGTTCTTCACTAACTGCAGGCGGTCTATTTTTGGTGGGAATCCTTAGGTAAAAGACATTGCAATAGTCACAACAAGAGGAAACTATGGTATATGCCAGAACAAGAATGTCTACTGATGGAATAAGGTACTTAATTCGGGCAGTGTTCCTAAGATGGAAACAAGATGATTTGATAATGGCTGGAACCTGGTTCTTTTAAGTCAGTTTGTATTCTTCAGCATAAAACCAAGCATGTCCCTGCTAAAGATAATACTGAGGTCTAAACTGGTACAGATTAGTTTTGTAAAGTTTCAATCCATTTTCAATGATCTTGTTATAGATAAGTTCCAAATTCTCTACTAACTTGTTAATGATGCTGTGACAAAAGGAGATACTGCCAGCACAGATAGCTAGAATTTTGTAAATAATAATATGTCATTTGTGAATATCAAACTAATTTATACAAGATGCTGATGTTACAAATGTATTAGAACTGTATATCATATAAGATGCTTGTGTTACAAATGTATTAGAACTGTACGTCATGTGTATATCAAAAATTTCTGTACAGATGTTTGTGATGAAAAGGTATTTGTAAAGTATTGTGTTTAAAATGTATCCAAAGTGTGCCCTACTGGAAGGGAACAGAAATGTATATGCATTATTGTAACTGTTTAAATGTATATATTTTAACAGTGGAAACTGTAATACAAGAGGTTAACCTCAGTACAGTAAACTTTAGAAAAATACTTGAAATGAAATCACTTTATAGGCTACGCCATAAAGAGGCTATCTCTGAAGTTTACAGTGCAGCTAGAGACACAAAGTCTGTACTAGGAAGCTCTCTGTATTGTCTTTAACTAAGTGCTACTTTGGTAGCATGAAGGAATGCAATTGTTTATGACTTCCAGCATCTGCCAAAGATCTGAGCAAAAGCCCTACTATGAGTATTGTTACAAGTAGATGCTAAATGCTACCAGCTGCCAGTAATGGGGGCTTTGGCCTGGGAACTAGAAGTCAGATGACCAGAAATGATGTCATTCTGCAAGCTATCCCAGCAGTAACATTTTAGATATTATTTTGAGAAGTCTCTGGGTGAGACAGAGCATTCTGCATTCTGTCTTGGACCTGGCACAACAAATACAACAAGAAGCACCATTTACCACACCTGCCTTGCTCTAATAGTAGGTTACTAGGGAATAGTATAATTCTCTTAGATACAGTCAGGAATATATTGAAACAGTTTAGATTTTGTTTTTCTTCATTTTTGTAAACCTGTACTGCAATGTTATTTTAAATATTTCCTTTGATTTTGAACTCTGATGTCACTGTGAATATATATTTAGCATTTTCTTGTTCTTTTACTATTTATTATTAAATATATTTAAACCTTTTATTGTGGCTGATCTGTGTAGAGATATTTAAGTTTTGAAAGTACTTGCATATTTATTTGGTGACAATGCGTGGGCCACTCCTAATAGCAATACTCTTGGTCAACCTACCATTTCTGTTAATATTAATATTACACAGTAAGATTGGACACCCTTTGTTAAGGGTCTTAAGGTAGCTAGCAGGAGTGACTGGTAGCAGTGAAAACTACCTTATAGTCTGGAAGAAAGGGGCATAGCTAGTACAGCCTTTCCCAGCTGTGTGTGTGTGTTTGTGTGTGTATAAATCAAACCTCAAAGAGTGTGTGTGTCAGCTACTTGCACCGGGACATGAAGCACTGGTTGGACAGAGAGGGTGCTGGAGGTCTTGGCTTGGTCACTCAGCTGAGATCTCAACTCTATAGCTGTGCCAGTGGGGAGTCTTAATGGGGATCTGGAAGAAGAGGGAGAAACCAGCCCAGAATTGACTGTGGGCTCTATGTGCTCTTAAGGAAAATTGCACTTGATGCAGAGGGCTTCATCTGGAAATACTGTGTGTACCTGTTATCCTCTCAGTGAATGTCTCCCACTGTTGCCAGGGGTGAGGATTGACGCTCTTTGATTACTGGTCGGCAGTGGTGGGTCGTCACAGATGCTATAAAGTCCTGTAGAATGGAAAAGTAAATCTATGTGTTACAAGCATAACAATGGCTGTAATCACCTAGATAGCATATCTTAAAGAAAGAATATATAGTAAAATAATAATGGCCCTAAGATTAAATCCTACAGCAGGCAAGAAGGTAATAAAATGTTGAGTGGATTTATAAGTTCATATGTTCATAGGAGATTACAAGGCTAACATCTTGAAAGCCTTTGCAAGCCTAACCAATGTACCCCAATTTATCCAGTATATGTCCACTAGAGGTAGGAGGAAGGCACGGGTTTGTGTCTATGACTGGTATTTTTAGATTTTACAGACTATCCCTATCCATAAGGGACATAGGCACCATCCCAGGTGTAAATTTATGGGTCCCCATCCATCGATCCAGACTGGCCTTGAAGAGCTGTTGTAGTTAGCAGGGGTATTTGTTTTCCCAAAGAGTACAATAATGCATTTCTTTGTATTTAGTTTCAGCCTGAGGTTCTAACACTAATCTTTTGCCTGGTTTAGACTTTCATGAAGGATATCTACATTGTTGGGGGATTCCATGATAGCCCCCATCTTACAGTCGTCTGCAAACTTTTTCATCCAGAGGCCTTTCATATTTGCCTTGGTGTCTGTAAAGTAAATTACAAACAGGAGTGGTCCCAGCACTGAGCTCTGTGGCACCCCACTAGTAATTGGCCTCTTGCTGGAACTTGAATCACTCACTTTGACCATGTGTCCTGGCCTTGAACCAACTGGCTATCCATCTGGTTATGTAGTGATTTATGCCCAGTTCTATTAGTTTATTTATAATACCTGAGTGGAGTATTGTGTCAAATGCCTTAGCTAGGTTGAGGTAGGTTGTATGCACTGTTTTACCCTCATCCATGGCCTACTGATCTTCTCAAAGAAGTTCACCAGGTTTAGCAGGCATGACCTACCCTTAACAAAGCCAAAATGGACTGGGTCCAGACTTTGGAGGTTTCCCATATCTTTCTTTATCAGGTCCATGATTATTCTTTCCATGGCCTTACAAACAAGTTAAGCTTATGGGTATGTAGTTACCCAGGTCAGTTGAAGCCCACCCTTACGCAGGGATATGACCATAGCTGTTCTCCACTCTGAGGGAACAAAGTATGTCCGGAGGCTATAGTTAAATGTAATACCACTGGGCATGATAGGTCACTATTCAAGTTATTTAAGAGACAACCTGGGATATCATTTGGCCCCATTGATGAAATGTTTCTAACTTTGGAGAGTGCTGTGGCTGAGGCTACCTGTTCTGTACTGATAATTGGTGGAGGACTGGTGAAGGGTATTACTTGGGAGAAAACAGGGGGTGATGGGGGAGAGAAGTCTGAGCTAATTTTGTCAGCCGGATGGGTGTAGGAAATTCTGCTGTTAACTAATTCTGCACATTGTTGGGTGCTACCCTTAATATTGCCAACATAGCTGAAAAATGCCTTATGGTTACCCTTGTCTTTAAAGGCTACTTTTATCTCAAAGTCAGCTTTCAGAGAGTTTGCTAGTTCCCTGATCTGCTTATTTAAACTACTTTTTTAATTTTAATTAATTTAATTTTAATTTTTTTTTTTATTTATTGCTCTGTTGTGCACATTCCCTCATATTTCTCAACATAGTTTTCTTTCTTTTGTTGTACAATCTATTAAGAGCAGGGATCTACCAGGGTGACTTGTTTTTGTGATTTAACCTGGGCTTATTTCAGTTTAATGCTGCCATTTCTATGTAGTTGTTTATGCAGTCATACAGGGAATTAATCTACTGCTCTGGATTGACTACTGTGTTTTCAGGATTTGGGGTGACTTCGAAGATGTAGCTTTGCCTTAACTTAATAGGGGGTAGTCACCTTAGAAAAGTTTTTAAAGTTCTTGGAGTATGTGGGGGGGGGGGTCTAGTCTTACCTTAATTTCTAGGAAGGCCACTTTGTGATCTGATCTTACCAGTGAAGACATCACATCTCTTTCAACTTTTTGGTCTAAAAGCCTGCGTTTGCAGTTTTCCTGCCTTTCCTGTAATTAGTCTAGTCCAGATACAGATTTGCTGTATCCAGGACTGTATGTAAGCTTCTGAGCCCCCCAAACCTTTCTGTGTTGGAGGGAAGCCTTCTAGCTTATCAGTGGGAGTGGTAAGCACTGGGGAGCATATATACAACAAGAGGAGTGGTTTCTGGCCCAGAATTTGTAGTTTATTGGCAGTTTGGGCAGTTTTTCCATCTCTTTCAACTTTCTGGTTTAAAAGCCCATGTTTGTGCTTGTTTCCCACCTTTCCTGTATCTAGTCTAGTCCAGATACAGATTTGCTGTATCCAGGACTGTTTGTGAGCTTCTGAGATGTGCCAAAGTCTGCTGTTCAATTTTTCCCTTAGATCTGCTAGTTCTCTCCTCTCTGCTTTTAGCTTATTAGTCTAGCACTTTACCATACCAGACTTCTTGTAGCAATTTTTGTAGCAAACAAAAGTGCTACCAGCACTAAACATTCCACAAGGAAACAGCTCCAGTACTTATTATTATTGCCCAACCCTCCAGGCATGTCTAAAGGTCAGTTCCCTGAACTTTCTCCTATTAACCTGGTAAACATGGGCATCCTGAGGCAATGTAGCAACTGCCGCAAGTACACCGACAACCATCTCCTCTTACCTCCCAACATACAGACTTGCGATAGATGCACTTATATATCCAAATTGGAAGCCACAGACTCTCCCGCCAAGACCAGAATAGCTGGTCAAGAGGAGAACAAGAGGAGAAGGTCAACACTTTCACCACACCACATGGAACACATAGCCGTCCAGAAAACACACCAGCACTGCCTTCACAAAAAAAAACACAAACCACACACCCACCTTTGTAGAGGCTCTCAATAAAAGTCTACCCATACAGCAGAGACTTCCAAGGCAGAAATGCACTTGATCACCACAACACAACACTAACCACGAGACACATAACTCTCCTAAACAGTGTGCCACTCAACCAAAGCCCCTAAGGCAAAACAGCATGCCCAGCACACTAGTCATAGGTGACTCAATAGTGCGGCACAGTGATGTCCCACTCACTAGGTTGAGTAAGGAGAAAGTAACAGTCAGCTGCCTGTCAGGTGCCAGTTTCCACCACATAACACACGCACTTAGGTCCCTCAACAAACAGGTACAAATATGACTCTGTCATTGTACATGTGGATGTGAATGACCTGAGACATACCTCCCTCGACTACATGAAAAGAGACATGGAGGAGCTCTTGGATTATGTAGCCCAGGTGGGTATGACCTTATCCCTGAGCAGCATCCTACCATCACCCAGAATTATACCACAGTACAAGCAGAAAATGATTGATTTCAACAATTGGCTAAGTTTCTGGTGTCATTTTAAGGGGGTCCAGTATCTGTCTGCCTGGGATGACATGATTAACAGACCTCAATGCTTTGCCAGGGTGGCCTGCATCTGTCACCCCTGGGCTTCCAGATACTGGCCAAGGATCTTGCCACCCCTATAGTGCCTTTTTTAGGCAGTGCTGCAAAGACCAAATTACCACCATAACAGCTACAAACAAATGCAATCTGAGGGTCATGCTGCTCAACACTAGATGTCTAAATCTCAAATTGCACTCGCTCAAAGCACTCCATAAAATGGAGACCATTGACATTTGTGCTGTAACAGAGACCTGGTTCAAGGCAGCAGAAAGCAACCCTGCACTACCAGGCTATAACTCATTCCACCCCTTTTGGCCCCAAAACATGGACCGAAGCTCCAAAGGCGGTGGTGTTTCCATATTCATAAAGGATGCTCACACCTCCAGAATGGTAGCCCAATATAACACATCAGAGATACTTCAGGTGGCAGCTAACATTGGGTAAGACAGTGACTCAGGTTGTAGCCTGTTATAGGTCCCCAACCATGTCCCAAGACTCACACTCCACATTCCTAAGCATCCTGGAGAATATTAGGGTCCAACCTAACACTCTCTTACTGGATGACTTCAACTACCCATCCATTAACTGGGAAAACTACTCATGTACCAATACACTTGCCCAACATTTCCTGAAATTCATTAATTCCAATGCCCTGGACCAGCTCATTCTTACCCCCACTAGCGGTAGCAACATCCTTGACCTGGTCATTACTAACATGGGTGACAGTTGCTCTACACCAATAGTCAACTCCTCCCTGGTTAGATCCGACCACAAACTAGTCACCTTGGAAATCCACATCCCTCCCAACCCCCCCCCCCCCCCACAAAGATAACCACCATGAAAAACTTCTCCAAAGCTAACTTTGGGCTCCTAAAAACAGAGGTGGCTAACTTCATGGCACCCATGCAAATGGAGAATAGTTGCATGACTGCCACATCATACACCAATGCACGAACATGTACACAAATGCAAGGATCTCACCATACCCAATAGAACCAAGACGGTCTCCTCCAAAAAACAGGAAGCCAATCTGGTAGAACCCTGCCATAAACAAACTCTACAACAGAAGGAGGAAACTGATGTGGAATAAGGTGAAGCCCCAAGACTGGAAAAAAACCCTTATCAGCCTCAACAAAAAGTTGAGATCCCTCATCATATCCTCTAAAGCTAGCCATGAAAACAGAATTGCAGCAGATAGTAAAGACAGCCATTAGGCCTTCTATAGTTATGTAAATAATCTCCAAGGCAATACCCAGATTTGCTCTGAGCTACTGCACAATGATACCTCCTATATCAAGCCAACAGATATTGCCAATATACTGGCCGACAGATTCAGTGCCAACTTTACCCCTCTCCCCCTCAAAGGACCAATCACAATACCAGTAGATTGCCAGGTACCCAGTATTACTGCTGCACATGTTAAAACAGCACTGTCCAAGGCTAAGAATACAGCTTTCATGGGACCTGACAATATCCCTGGTTGTGTTCTACATAAACTACAGAGTGCACTGGCACCTCATATGTGTGCCATGTTCAATCATAGCCTCACCTCAGGCTTTGTCCCTACTGAATGGTGCACTGATACAGTCATCCCTCTCCACAAAGGAGGAGCTACTACAGACTCTGGGAACTATCGCCCCATTGGTCTGACAAGTCTGATATGCAATGCTATAGAACGCATTATCATGGACCTAATAAACAAGGATATAGGGAATCTCCAAACTCTGGATCCCACACAGTTTGGTTTTGTGAAGGGTAGATCATGCCTGCTCAACTTGGTTGACTTCTTTGAGTCAGTCACCAGAGCTGTGGATGAGGGCAAGGTGGTTCATAAAGCCTACCTTGACCTGGCCAAGGCCTTTGATACCATTCCCCACTCAGGAATCATAGAAAAATTCCCTAAGCTAGGTATCAATCCCTATATCAATAGGTAGGTTGCAAACTGGCTCACAGATACAACCCACAGTGTGAAAGTAGCTGACACCAAGTCAGACTGCTGACCAGTCATGAGTGGAGTCCCAAAGGGATCGGTCCTGGCTCCTCTCCTGTTTGGTATTTACTTCTCAGAAGTCCAGGCCAACATGAAGGGACTCCGGCTGACAAAGTTTGCAGACAATTGCAAATTGGGAGCCATTATTAACTCCTCAAGTGATGCTGACATCCTACAGAAAGGCCTCACTGAAACCAACAACTGGTGTCAGAACCATGTCCTTAAGCTCAATGCCAAAAAAATGTGTCATCATCACCTTTGGGAAAAACCCAGTTCCTATGAATTACTGCATTGATGGTAGTCCACTGAACACAGAAGGCATTATAAGAGATCTGGGAACACAGGTTGACCACATGACCAATGTGTTCAGAAAGTCCTTCTATGTGGCACATCTTATTACTAAGGGTTTTGCATCCAGGAAGAAAGAGGTCATTGTCTCCCTCTTCTCTTCCCTCATTAGGCCAGTCATTGAGTACAATGCCCCATTTAGCATGCACCTCACTAGACACCTGTAACAACTGGAGATGCCACAAAAGTACCTCACAAAGAGGATCCTAGGCCTTAAACACTTGTCTTATATGGATAGACTCAAAAAACTCCAACTATTCTCTGTCTGATATTGCCTACTTGGAGGCGATCTCTGCTTGGTTTGCAAAGTCATGTCTGACCCAGCTCTGTTAGAAATGCTACATCTAAAGAAATCCAAATCCCCCTGCACCACATGCACCAAAGACCTCAACCTCATTACCACAATCAACAGAACATGCTGGAGGGACACGTTCATAACCCAGAGACTGCCCATGCCATGGAATAGACTTCCCATACATGTCAAACAGAGCACCTCACTGGCCCTCTTCAAGAGAAATCTTGATGAGTGGATGGGAAATAGGAAATTCACCCTGGGGATCACTCCAGTGGCTTTACTCAACAAAGGCACTGGGAACTAAGGTCAGGTGGCACGATGCCAGGGTAATCCTATGGACTAGGCTTGTAAAGGCTCCAGGGCCATTAGACTAGTACACACCTATGAACCTATGAACACATGGAGGATACAGTGCTCATCCATATATGTGAGTATCAGATCTAGGATATTTGTTCCCGTGGTGAGAGCACAGACCAGCTGCTGTAGGATATTTGTAGTTACAAAGTCCAGCAATCTTTGGGCCTGTGTGTTAGTGGTCATATATGCTTCTCTGTCAATAGAAGGGTAATTAAAAATCACCCAGGTGTATGGTATTGGGCTGGATGGTGACTGACTCAAGTAGCCGTAGGTATGATATGTGGGTATCCTGGTAAATGGAGGGCGATCTGTAGCACGCAAGAATTTGGTAGTTGTTTTTCCCATAAATAGTTGGACATGGAAGAGCTCTAGCATGTCATATTGTTTGAGAAATCTTGACATGAGATTATCCTTTATGTAGATAGCTACACCTCCTCCATTAATTCATTCATGTTCAGCGGGAGAGCAGAACTTATGATAGGCATTATAGTTATTCACGGCTGGAGTGCTTTCTGAGGTTTCAAACTATGTTTCTGTAACTGCACAGATATCAGTATTCTCAGATTGAGGAGAGCTTCCAGGGAATGCAGTTGCCTGTTGAGACTCTTAGCATTGAGCATCAACACCTTTAGCTCATCCTGAGTAGCTTTTGTTATACTGGAAGGTTTGCCCATTTGGTAACAGCCTAGAGGAGACATGTGGAGACAATACCTGGCAAAACAACATGGTCTGTCAACCATGGTTGCCTCCCAGGCTGACAAATATCGGAACCCTACGGAATGACACCAGTAGCTAAGCCAATTGCTAAAGTCCATCATTTTCTGTCTGTATTGTAGCATCATCCTTGGAGACAGCAGATTGCTGCTTTCAGTGTTGGGCTCATACCTGCCTGTGACTCATATTCTGAGAGTTCAATCATGTCACTCTATATATAGCCAAGGGAGGTATGTCTCAGGTCATTCACTCCCACGTGGGCTATGACAGAGTCATATTTGTACTTAAGGTTGAGTGACCTGAGTGCATGCATGATCTGCCAAATCCTAGTCTCTGACAGGCAACTAACTGTAACCCTCTCTTTATCCAGCCTTTTAAGAGGGACTTCTGCGTGCCTTGCAATGGAGCCACCTATGACCAGAATGTTAGGTTGTGAACTGTTTCACCTTATGGGCATGGTAATTGAGACATGATGAGATGTAGCTGTATGTGCTGGTTTGTGTCTTGTTTGTATGAACGCAGGGTTTCTGAGGATAGTGTCTCTGAGCCCACTGAGGCTTTAAAAGGTTACATGTGAGCAACTCTGCATATTTAGATTTAAGTAGATTGTCTTTAATAAGTGGTGTGTGTGAGTCACTGACAACCTGTTTGTTGCATTTAGTGTCTGTATGTGACAGCATGGTCTCCAATGACAATGTATATGTACAACTTTCACATACTATATTTGCTAGTTTAAAAATTAAGTAGTTATCAGTGTACTTGAGGCAACTGCTACATTGTGTTAGGATGCCCATGTCCATTAAGCTGGAAATGAGAAAGATGGTAGGAAAGTGACAAATGCTGAAGAATACAAACTGACTTACAAGGGATATGAGCAGTGGGGGGGTTGCCTGCTTGTTGTAAATTTATCTCACCTGGTCTGTGATGCTAGCATCCGTACTAGCTGCTCACTGTGTAGTGATAGCCCTGGGTGCTAAAATGAGGTAATATTCCTAGCTGATTGTGTAAGTGCTACTCACCATGCAAACTTGTTGCCAAGTGAGTTTCATGGAATTGTAGAACAGTAAAGTTCTGACATAGTTTTATAGGGAATTTTTGATTTTTGGCATATGTGTATATACAAGGCAGCTCAAATTGCCATTGCACAAAGAGCAGCTTCGCACAAATGCAAAGTTTAAATAAGCTTAGAAAAAAAAGTTAAGACACTACCCAAGCCTACAGGCCAATCAGATAAGCACACAATAAGCTCTGTACCAGTAATGCCCAGTTCAGATAAGAGAAATCAGCCCTCTGCTGCCACTAGAGTGCAGACTTATACTCTCTTAATGTAAAACAACTGGTTAGGAGCCCAAGAGTTGGAAACAACAAGCAGATGCCTGGAAGTAGCTTTACAATTCATCTAGATACACTGTAACTACTTAGAACAGGAACCCTATGGCAGATTGAAAAACAGTTGGAATCTTCAAAAAAGTGCACATACATAATTAAATAATGCAATAAACTTTCACAGTGACCTGACACTGTCAGTCATCTAGAAAAGTAAGAAGCAAACCAATCTCATATTATTCCTGCGATAATTCAGTAATGTTTAAGATGGTCCAATAAGATTTTGTGATTAATGGTGTCATGCTGATGAGAGATTCAGCAGGACCAAAACAAAATAGTGGCACTGATCTCGAACCATTAAATTGTTACAGACCCTAAAGCTTTCTGTACTGGCTGAAGGTAGTAAGTTGCAAACACACAAAATTACCAGGTTAGGGACCTTCCAGTTACAGCTTTAATCTTGCTACCATTTCAAATAATTAAAAAAGTAATAAATTATAATGTATAGCAAGGCCACATGGTCAGTTAGAGGTGGATGCCAACAGTTTGTTACTCTTTAGCAATAAATACTCCCTTATCAATTGATGAAGTAAAAGACATCCAACTTCAACATTTTAAAAAGAGAAGTGAATACATAAAAATACTTGTAAAACAGTGAGTTAAGCAATATACTGAACAGTTACATATGTAGATAGATGCTGAAATGCACAAGGGAACAAAATTATTTTTTTGAACAACTAGAATGCAAGAGAGAAAAAATATCTACAGCTAGTCTCCCTTTGAAATTTTTTGAACTCCACCAGTTACTGGATATTGAGCTAAACATACCTGAATTATAGAGACACAGTGTTTAAGAACAACATTCACAAGTTACAAACTCCAGGTGACATTCCTTTTCAACTGTCTGTTTCTTCTCAACTGCTCTCTCAGTTGTGTGTTTTATATTTTTTCTTACAGACTACAAATATAACCAAACAAGTTTTCTTACATTTATGTATTAATGAGGCTACTTGCTTGTTCATAATTCAGCTACCAGTTTGAAGAATCATCTGACATTTTTATTGGCATTGGCTTCCTGTATTGAAACAGCCATATCCTATATATACAGGTTAGATCAATTACATTTTCACATTCAAGATAAAGCTGCTGTGGTTCCCAGCAGAAGACAGGAAGTTAAACTTTGCACTTCAATTACAAATTCCATACCTATTTTTCCCTTTTTGCATTCATTAAAAATGTCACAAGCTGTTAATTTTTTTTCTGCCACAGAGAGAACACATTATAGATGAAATTACATATTTTTAATTCATATGCTCCAAGCTCTATTAGATATAAAGTGCAGCTCACATTTCTATTGTACTCTGATTCAGAAAACAATGGTTTATTTAAATTTAACCTCATAGCCCTACCGCTTCTAGACCTCAAGCAAGGTTTCTTGAGATGCTTCAAAACTTGAAGCTTGAGATGACGGTGCACTCTTCTTTTTTTCCAAAAACATTTTTTTATTTTGTTTTCATTGTAAACATATGCAAATGTACATATAACAAATACAATAAAATAATAAAACTATTTGCAATATTTACATTCATCCATGATAAACAATCATTTTATCCATGAGAAGATATCAGTATTTGTTCAAAAAGTTTTCCAATTTTTGCCATGCTATTTTTTATGTGTAATGTTATGAGTTCTATAACAAATGGTTTGCAGTTCTTTTTTACAAACAATTTTTGCTAAATTAATAAATTCTTTAAACATCAAATCTTGTTTACTTTTCCAGTTCAAAGTAATAACTTTTCTGGCACTTGCAAGAATTGAGCAGAGTAACTGAATCTCAGCTTTATTTATTACAATAGGTATAGGAACACTGAATAGGATTAGTGAGTTAGAAATATGACAGTTATCAGACCATAAAGCCTTTACAAAATATTTGAAGTCTTTCTAGTATTGAACAACATTTCAACATTCAATGAACATGTGAGCCCAGTTGGTCTCTAGTAATTCATCACATTTCCAACTTTTACTTTTACTGTTTTTGAGAATAAGATTTATTTTATGTGGAGTATAGAAACTCCTATTCATAAATTTCCATGTATACAATCTCCAATATAATGAAGAAGAGATAACATATGTAGATTTCAATAACAGTTTTTTGGTAAATCAGATATTTGTTCTCCATTAATCTTTACATAGTAATTCCAAAAATCTGAGTTAAACATTAGAGTGTCTACTCTTAGTATCTTATAGATAGGTGAGATACTTAATTTTTGATCATCTGTCTTTTCAAGACACGTAATAAAAAGATGGATAAAACTAGGTATAGATTCAGTCTCTAGGTTGATTGATACTCTCACTTTGTTTTCTATAAACTGTCATAATAAGTGTATAAACAACCATTTTGACTATTAACAAAACTACATAGAAGAGAGTTTAGTGGTTTAATACTCTTATTTCCAATAAATTGATGCCAGAATATCAAGTTATTTTCCTTTAATTTTTGCATCACTTTGATGTTGAAAGAATCTAGACAATCGGGAGAGTATACTATAGGGAATATATAAGAAATAGGAATTGTTTACTGTTGTAATTACAATCAATTATATTTTTAAAGTTATTAAATATTTGATTAATGCCAAAAAATGATCAAACTTCTTATTAAATAAACAAAATTCACATAAAAGCCAATGAACTCTACTTATTCCATATTGCTCCTTAAATTGATTTTCTATAGTTCTGACATCAGTTATATGAATCTCATATATTATTTACCAGACAGATATATAGGTAGGTGAGATCTAATGTAATATTACATTAATTATAACTGATTTGGCATAAAGATCTAAGCTATGGAATGCTATCGCGTTACTGTTCCAGTGTCTAATGTGCCATTTATATGCATTCCTAGGTTTTAAGGGGAACCATAAAAATTTAAGTAGCATGGAATCTATTTTTTAAATAAGTTAGTTTTTTTATTTGCATGCTATAACTATTAATTATAGTAATTTACTAATGTTATCTTGCACTTTTCTATAAAGAATGAACCCTGTCTGATCATTATGTATTAGATCATGTAATATTTTCTTTATCCTATTAGCTAATATTGTCATGAAAATTTTATAATCAGTGTTTAGTAATGAAATTGGCCTATATGAATCACAAGATTTGGGATCCTTACCTTGTTTTAAAATGGGGGAGATAATTGAATATTTCCATGATGGGGGTGTCATACATTTTTGCTTAACCATAGTAAAGGCACTCATCATTTTCTTTATGATATATTCAGAAAAAATCTTATATAGTTCAGGAATTATTCCATACAGTCCTGGAGCTTTATTAACTTTTAAATGTTTTATTTGCTCTTTAACTTCTGTTAGTGTTATTTGTTTATTTAATATGTTATTTTGTTGCATTGACACTTTAGTAGTTATATTTGCTTGAATAAAAGTATTTATTACATTATCTGTCTCCAAAAGTGGTGTGTTATTATTAATATCTTCATAGTTTTTGAACACTTCTAATATGTCCATTAAGTTAGATGTACTCTTAACTGAAGCATCACTTTTATATTTAATCTCATTAATAAGATTTTGATTGTTTATTTTTTTGGATCTTACCACTATTTTATGTAGATATTTGGGATTTACAGCATAAGACTTTAATTTCAATTTTTCCAGGTTTATGGCTACCTTATGAGTCAGAACTTCTAAATATTTTTGATTTTAATGAGTGATTTTGTTATGTGCTACTTTGTTATTTGGTTTTGCATCCATTTTTATCTTCTCTATGTTTTTTTGTAAGTCTAAAAGTTCTTGTCCCACTCTTCTTTTTTTAAGGTACCAAGATTTTATTCTACCACAGCAAAATATGTTATGAATGAAGGTGAAGCACATAGGTTTAAATTTAGGGTAATCAAAATAGTAAATAGGAACATAAGAGAAGGACATATAAATAATAAGTTGGAGAATATGGAATTAAAATGGATTTTAGAATTAAATGCAGAAAAATCTCCTGGTTTGAATGGGGCAGTAAGCATAAAACCGGTTCTTCAAAGGAAACAAATTATATTGTATTAACTAACTAATTGCCTTTATTGTTTTCTAATTGTGATTGGTTGGCTGTGTCATGTGTTTTATATTTAAACAATTGGAATTTAATGTAATTTTATACACTGATAAAGGGGTAACCCGAAAGCTTTGTTGTTTGTTTTATATTAAACTAGTGAAAAGTTTCTGCTGTTCATTTTTTATTTTTATTGGTTTGACTTGTTCTCAGGTTGGAGATAGAGGGAATTTATTCCTATCTTCCTTTTTAAAATTCTAAAACTCTAAAAATGTAAGGTACGTTTCTGCAGGGGGAAAACAGAAAGTGCAACACATGAAAATTGTACTGCATTTCTTCTTTGTTTTTTTTTTGCCGGTTACTTGAGTTCCGGTTAACTGAAAGTTTACTGTAAATGAGTTCAGTAGCAATCAGCATGATTAGTACATTATTGTACTATGTGACGAATAATGTTTGTGTAATTCCACATATCTCTGTTTCTAATTCCATGAAAATGTCTTACTTTGCTTTCAACTGTCAATATTAGTGTTGTACACTGTAATTTGATATAATTTTGTTTTGTCCCTTTGTAATGTTTCTTGGTAAACTTATGCACTTGGAGCTTTTCTACCTGGACCTCCACTGAAAACGGGTTCTGTTTGAACCAATTGGACTATCCCGGTAAATAACTGCCAAATAAAGAAATGTAAAATAAATAAATATTATCTCCCTATTATGTTTGCACTGCTTCTCTCTTTCTCTTTTCAGCATATCTTCACTCTCTTTGAACATTCAGTTACTTAATTCTCATAGTGGCCTTAATCTCTAAGTATTTAATCTTTAGTGCCAGTCTCTGTAATTCCAGCTGAGTTTTAAAGTTGTCTGGAAATGGTCTGAACTGTCTTTTTTCTGAATGCTGAATACCCACAGCACCTGTCAGAATGTGTTCCAAGTTAGTATGCTGTGTTCCACGATAAACAGGATTGCTGTCAGGCCATTTATGGACATCTTGAAATAATGACATGCAATTAACATTGTGGCTATGAGGGCACACACAAATTTAGTGATAAAATGTTTTTTTCAGGCTTAAAAGGGCCAATTCAATATCCACACCACTTGTAACCAATGTGAAGAACTGGCAGTCAGGTGGATGGGGTTGAATAAAACCACTGACACCCAGTATAAAAAGAGAGAAGGACAGTGACAGAAAAATGATTAAGTTAGCTAAACTAAGCAAAACAAACCCACCGATATGGGGGGGCCCAATCCCCCCCCCCAACTAAATATACCAACTCTGAGAATGCACTACCGCGGGGGTAAGGGGCAAAGTTCAACAGGATGGCCAAGCAGTTACTTACCTTGCATGAAAAGTCAGTCTCCCAGATGTCAGTCTTCTGAAGGTGTCGGTCTTGTCATCTCGGGCAACTGGGTGTCGGGTAAGTGAGAGGTCGGTCTACTGAAGTATTTATTAGTTACTCTTCTTCTTCAGTGCATGTTTGGAGAAAGACACGGCCAGGGTTTTCTGTGTTTAGCTGCAATTCTTTGTGTATTTAATTCACTGTTTATGTATTTTCGAAATGTTAATGCTTTTCATCAAAGTTTTCTTTTTTAGTTTAAATATATGATCTTCAGTTTGAGTGAGCACTTCACTTCTTGTGTGGACTAGATTTTGTAACAGTTTTTTTATGTATTTGTTTATTTTACTTTCTGCTCATTCCATACTTTAATGCATTTTCACAGGAGTTACTTCCTTCTTGATATGGGGAGGATTGATTTGATTGCTTTTTTATGTTCATTAGCCATTTTGTGTAACTGTTTCTGCTGCTTGGTTAGGTTGCTTTACATTATATGTGTGGTATGAAGACTATCTTAACACATATTGCAGGGCTGTACTAAGGATGACTGATCACCTCTAGATTTGTAAGATATAACACACTATTAGTGCTAAATAAATAAATAAAAACACCTTCCCATGATTAATCATTAGTTAGCAAGTTCTTGGTCTGGTATACCCAGTGAGAATTATCTATAGATCCTTCTTTATGAATGCTAGCCCTGTTTCCATTCTGTGAGATATAAACCTCTAGGTATCTCATTAGCCACAGAATGGCCCGACATCATGTAATCTGCCAGTTCTACTAAATTTTCTGTCTCCATCAACATGGGTTCTGGTCTGGTAGAACTGTCATGACTACCTTTGCACCTTGACAAACTGTGTACTTCAGGACATGGACAAAGGCCGATTAACAGGACCACTTTTCAATGACCTTACAAAGGAATTCAATCTAATTGGCCACCCAGTCCTCTTAAACTCTTCTTGAGTAGGAATAAAATACAATGGAATACAACAGTTCAAAGAATTTCTCCACAATAGGCAGTTCAAAGTCCAAATAAAGAGTGACTCTCCCCATTGTTCTGCACTTACTAAAGAAGTCCCACAAGGAGCATTGCTATCCAAAAAACCTTTCAGTATATTTATTGTCAGACTGCCTGTTGATCCTCACCATACTCTAATTATTTTATATGCAGACAATGTGGTAATACACAGGGCTAATAACTCACCTAAGATAAGAGAATACAACCAAATCTAGAACTGCACCTATCACAACTCTGAGACTGGTTACTTCAACACAAACGTATCCTTAATTTGAAAAATAAAAAAACAATATGTGTGGTACTTTAACCACTCACAAAGTATCTAAAGCCCCCAGAACAGTGGAGCATTTTCTGTGTTAATAAAAAAATATATGCAATAACTAAGAAAAATATACACAGTACAAGAAGTCAAATACCTAGATGTCTAATATGATAAACATTTTTATTTTCACCATTTTTTCAAGATACTAAAGCCAGCATAAGCAAACAACTTTTTATGTCCAAAACTTTTGTGTCATGTTCTTTTCCCTGCACTGAGACTTGCAATAGAAAAAAAGAGCCCTTCGCCATAATTACAATGCAGATGTCTGCTAATCCAAGCAGCCCCCAAAAAAGAATGAGACATTTTCTTAAGCTATGTCCAATAATATCTGTAGATTTATAACTCAGTCTCCACGCTGTTGTGATATATTCTTGGAAGCAAATTGTCTCCCTATCAAGCACATATTGTTTTTGTAGCTTTTCTATCTTTTAAAGTACTCACTATGGACTCTCCCCTTTTTTGATAGCAGATTGACTGAAAGAACCTCCACATACAACCCAAGATCACTTCCCCACTCCATTTTCAACTTGCCAGCACACCATAATAAACTCCACTGTTCATATATTTCTTTCCAAGTGCTAGCTTCAAAGACCTGCGAATCTTTACCCACAAATGGAATCATACAATGTCCATCATAATCATCATCATCATCATCAGCAGTCCCCGTTTTCCTATTTTGTGTACAGGACTGGAGTGTTGTGTCAACTGCCACCATCCTTCTTGATTCAGTGCCACTAAACTACCTTCTATAACAGTCAGGCCTGACTGTCACAGGTCTTCTCTCACACTGTCCATCCATCTATTGGCTAGATGTCCTCACTTCCTCTTGTCTTCTTCTTGTGTGTCCAAAATCTTCTTCACCAGATTGTCTGCTGATTTTCTACACGTGTCCAAACCACTATATGCTCTCTTTGACCTTCTCTGCAATTGGAGCTACTTTGGCTTCTGCTCTTATGTCCTCATTTCTTCATCTGCCCCACAGTGTGCATTCTACCACCTGTCTCAGGCACTTCATCTCCATAACCTCTAGCTTCTTCAGCTGCTCTGCCTTTGCTGTCCTTGTTTCTGTGCTATACAGTACTACTGATCATACCATGTCATACACCTTACTTTTCAGCTTCTTTGACATTCTTCTGTCACACACTGCCTCTAACACCCTGTGCCAGTTGGCCGCTGCCTCTGTGGTTCTAGCTTTGATCTCCTTATTCAGACTTCACTTGTCCTCAACCACTCCTCCCAAATAATTGAAGCTGTTAACCCATTCCACTATTTTCCCTTCTATCTCAGTTCTCAACTTCTTCTGATTTCCCCCATTTGCAGCCAGTACAACTATCTTTTCTGTACTCAGTTTTATCTCCTGTACCTTCAGTTTTGCATTCCATTCCTGTATCATTTGCTGAAGTTCTTGTCCAGAGTCTGCCTATAATGCCGCATCACCTGCATGCAGCAGATTTGTTGATCTGTCCCCTCTGACCAGTTTGCTAATGTACTCAATCAGCAGTATGAACAGCAGTGGGCTCATAGCTGAACCCTGATGTACAACCACTTCCACTGGGAGCCTCTCTGGGATTCTAAACACTGTCCGCACTTGTGTCATTAGGTCCTTATACATAGCCTATACTAATTCTATTAATGTGTCTGGAACTTCATACCATCACAAGACTGCCGAAATTAGCTTTCTTGGGACCTTGTCATATGCTTTCCCCAAGTCTAGGAATGCCCATTTGGACTTGTTTATCATCGCTGGCTTCTTTTCGATTATCTGTGTCAGTGTAAATGTCGGGGTGGTTGTGCCACATCCTGTGATGAGTATCCCCTGGAGCCATTTCTCCCCTATCTCATCTAATATCTTGATCATTTATTTTATTTATTATTTTATTTTACATTTGTTTACCGGGAGAGTCTGACTGGGCATATAACCCTTTTTCAGCGGTGGCCCGGGGAGTGAAGCTTCATTGATAGTAACAATTTTGTTAGTCAAATATCTTGTAATACAATGAAGAAATATAACAGCAGAAATTTATGAAAATAAAAAATAAAAAGAGATTAGCTGGTCTAGTGGAAGACAGGACCAGACATCTTAGCTTACATTTCATTTGAAATACTGTACTTATAATACTCCTGGGTTGTGATCCTATATACATTGATAGTACAATTAAGTTATTTAATAGTATGTGTAAGATTATGTGACAAAATGAGTATTTGAAATCTGCTTAGAATTTGCAGCAACATAATGCAGTCCTAATAATTAATTATCCATGTTCATAACACATGCAATTAAACTGTAACATCACCTAGTGCCATGGTTTGGGCTACCCATGGTCATCCAATGTGCAAATCCAGGAATCTGTGTGGTGGACTCTAATGTGATGGTTGACATTTTTTAGGTTAGTAATAATTCTGATTTCAAGTGGCAAGGCATTCCATAGTTTGGCACTGTAATAGGAGTTCCAAGAGTCGCCTGAGCTATTTTTACTTCTGGTTACTTCAATTAAAGCTTTATTGGTGGATGTTAGTGGATGGAAACTTGTATGGGGGATGAGGAGGCCTTGTAGAGCTGGGGTTTTATTGGGATTATAGAACATTTGATGTTGTAGAGACCAAGAGAGTTGTTTTAAGACCTTGCAGTGATGGGTTTTAGGGGGATAGTTAGCAGCAAACCTAGCCATTTGCATACTTGCATACCTGCAGTGACCTCATCTGATCCTGCTGCTCTCCCTGACTTTATTTCCCTTAGTGCTGTTCTTACTTCTTCTAGTGTGGGCTCAATGTCTGCTTTCATCAAAGGCTGTGTCCAGGGCAGTACAGCTTCTGTGGGGTTTTATTTATTCAAAACTTGCTGGATGTACTCCTTCCATGTGTCTTTGATATTTTGTCGACTGGTGGGCAGGTTGTTGCTGGCTTCCCTTATGCAGGGTGCCTGATGACTGTCTTCTTTCTCTTTATGTCTTTGTCTTGTAACCTGATAGAGTTTCTTTGCGTCAGCCGATGAGTCTCTTTCCGAGGCTAGTAGAGTGCCTCTGATGCCTTGTTGTTTACTATTATAACTGCTCTCTTAACCCCTACGTTAGCCAGCCATTATTCTTTCTTAGCCTGCCACTTCTTTCCTATCTCTCCCTTTTTCCTACACTCCTTTCTCTAGATGACTTCTTGGATTTCTGCATTCCACCACCAGCATTCCATATGTACCTTATTTCCATGTCTAGCTCACCTACATATCTGTTCTACAGTCCTTTGAGGAGCTGACATTCTTCTTCAATTCCATAGATATTCTCTTCTTTCTGTGGTGCTATTGAAGTCATTGAACTCTGATGCTTTCTCTCCTGTCAACTTCTAGATCTTCACATTAGTCTCTGTTGACCTTAGAACCTTCTTTAACCACTGCTTACAACTGATTGTGGCATCCAGTGGTTTATGTTGTAGGTTGACTGCTTCACTGGTGATGACTTCACAATCATTGATTTTATCCCAATGCCCTTTGCTTACTAGGAGGAAGTCTACCTGAGTTGTATATTGTCCACTCTTGAATGTGATCTTGTGACTGTCTCTCTTGCTGAACCATGTGTTGGCCACCATCAAGCCTTTTGCCTGACAGACGTCTAGAATACCCTTTCCTTCTTTCTTCCTGTTGCCTCACTCATGGACTCAGGCAGTCCTCATATCCTGTTTGTCTGTCCTGATACACGCATTCAGGTCCATTTAGGTGCATACAATGTCCATCACAACGATGAATATTTCAATTCACTGAATTCTATCAAAAACTGAGAAAACAGCTTAAGAGTTATATAAAGACACTACATGCAAATGCTTTCTTAATACTAATACTACTACTAATAATAATAATAATAGGGCTTAGTCTGAATGCATATTTCCCTTTCACATGTATTCTAATGTGCTAAGCTAACATAATGCACAAAGGAAGGACCTGTTTCTCAGCGAGGAGTCTGCCATCTTCTGTCACCCCCATTCCTTCCGCTGATTCTCTTTCCAGTCTGACTAACCACCTTCACTCTGTACCTGGATCCCCACCATGGCCCTTCTACTCTTTAAACTGCTATCCACTGAATTCCAGTCGTTCCCTGTTCTGGAACTGTGTGTGTGTGTGTGTGTGTGTGTGTGTGTGTGTGTGTGTGTGTGTGTGTGTGTGTGTGTGTGTGTGTGTGTGTGTGTGTGCGTGTGTGTGTGTGTCTGTGTGTGCATGTGTGCATGTGTGTGGGTGTGTGCGTGTGTGCGTGTGTGTGTATATATATATATATATATATATATATATATATATATATATATATATATATTTTTTTTTTTTTTTTTTTTTTCAAAATTTATTTACAAATATGATGGCTGAATATTAAAACAATGCTATCATGTGTAGGTTACTAACTACCTTTCTTATTATTATATTGAAATGCAAGGTTGTAACGACGCTTATTATAGCAGCCTTGCTGAAATCGCTACAGTGAAGAAACATTCTGCCTAACAGTAAATGAAATCTGCTAATCAAAGGAATATTCAAAAATACAGACTTATCTAACAATAACCACATTTTACTGATTTATTTGTTTGTGTTATATATTTTTGCTTTATTGACTAGATAAACCCTGCTGGGCCAGATCTTTTCTTAGATGGGCCAGTGGGATAGTCTCATAAGTTGTACATTAAGTATCTACATGACCATATTATGGTAAGTTTTTATATATGTTAATAATGCACAACAAACTGCAAGTAGTACATACTCAATGACCACATAGATTGTGAAGAAGTTACATCACTTTACAAATTACAGTTAGTTCACACATTCAGGCACAGAGACGATTGTCTAGGTAGATATGACTGAAGTAAGAGCTGTTATCTCAGTGTACAGCTACTGTTTACTGTTACAGTAATACTTTACAAGTTAATATATTTACAATTGCATTTCTTAAGCAGTGACAGCTGATAATGGTACATCATTAAATGGACACTAATTAGCTAATTTCACTTCCTTATTACTGTGCCCTTGCCGAAATCGCTATGGCAAAACTGCTCTAATCATGCTGATCACTGCTTGCATTACTATATCAGCGAGGCCGCTATAATAAGGAAGTACCCTTGCTTGTTATTAATAATGCCTGTAGAGAGTGTGTGGTTAACTTATACTCACTGCCTGCCAAGATGTAGCCTCAGTCATTTACACTGACCTGCACTGTGACCTCTTGATTAATTCCTTAATGTAAGAGAAGGATTGTCCAGGCTGACTGTAGTATTTGTGTTCAGTATTAGCAGTTCTCAATCATAATATCAAGCAATCAGATCAAAGTAATACATCAAAGGAAGTGCTGTATGAATGTTGAATGGCCAGATGTCTCATGCACAGAAGGTCAGTTACTGATCAGTGGTCTTTTTGAACTGCCACTTTGTATGTATAGTGTAGAGTAAAGAGATGTATATACATAGCGCGTGCACACACACACACACACACACACACACACACACACACACACACGCACACACGCGCACACACGCACACACACACACACACACACACACACACACACACACACACACACACATACTTTGTCTTAATGGTGACTTCAACACTACTCACCCAAACACTCATTGTAACACTAATCCATTGCAAAAAAAAATGCCAAAGTCATGGCAGTTAACCTTATTAATGACTTATTTTTTCTTAGTTAATTTCCAAAACTCCACAATATCAGTGCCCTTTCTACCTTTTCAGACTTGTGACATTACAAAATACCTCTCTCTGAAAAACGCAGACACAAATATAAGTTTAGATGGTATGAATCAGAACTATTATCATTACCCAGTTCCACATCTGTACAATGTTATGGATGCAGATGCACAGTTTTTATACACTGTACATTACAACAACATGTTATCAAATATATGTATGCTGCAAAATCATGGTCTACACATATGTAATATGTTCTGCACTTGTTCATTATGTCGATGCATGCAAACAGACTTTGATAATGGTAGTACTGTATTTATGCCTTTATCTATAAATCTTCATGACAGCTCATATGAAAGTTAAGGTAACTAACCCTAGACAAATGGAAATGCATTTTGTGATCTGCATGTTATGTTCACTGGGATACTTTAATATGGCCAACAATACTGGGCCAGGTTATCTTTTCTGCAGCTATACATATGCATGTTCACTTCTTGCTGTAGTTTGGAATGGCAAAATGCAATTTTTTTAACTAGACTTTTGTGTTCAGTTGTCAGTAATTCTGTGACAAACACAAATAAAGATATACACCTCTTATAATAGCAGTTTATGTGGCATAGTGGCCACTATAGATAATTTATATTAATATGCACACTGCTGCTGTTTACTGCTAACAAAATATAACAATGAGTTGTGCTTCATATGGAAAATGTTATGTCATTTGACAGAAGGACATTTTCTGTTATAGACATAGACCTGACAACTAAAGTATATTATATCGCTTCAGGAATGTGAACATCACTATTTTAAGATGATGTTCATACATGCAGGTTCTGCACTGTTCAGCATCACACTGTTGCTATGTGCTTTGGAATCCCACCTAGTCTGCTAGAGTTTCAACAATTTCTTCCCTACCTCCATACAGGCAGCTGCCAGTGATTCAGATGTCAGAAGGCCAGGTTTATTCTGTACCCTGGCCTTCTAAGGGGACCATCAAGCTTTCAGTATTCATCTCACATGCACCTTTGGACCAGCTTTCTTGTACAGCTATTGTTGTTATAAGATGAATGCACTGTCACACTGAAATATGCTATGTGAACATATGCCATATATTCCTGAGTAGTGTTTGAAATATACAATATGCTGTAATGTTCTTTATTACAGTGCACATACATAATATTTTATAAAAAACACAACACTAGCATTACTATATACATATGTGACTCTGTCACACTGTACAAGTAAATGACTTGCATGTATATGTATACACGTCACACATTTTGAAAGTCTTTTCTCTCATTAAATAAGGTGAATGTGTTATAGTTGATGGGTCTATGTTACATGAACTAATGATCAAAATGTCGAGTACAACATATTCGACAACCTTTGATCAAATGTTCATGTAATCGGAGACTCCAAATGCCGAAATTTGGAGTTCCGAAATGTTTTGGTCGGCCATCCTAGTCAGTGTAGTGTATGATATAGACACACTACACTGTTTGGAATGGCGAGGTAGGAGGTTGCTTTGTTTGATATACCAACTCCGAGATTGCTGTACATTGGGGAAAGGGCACTTTCCCAGTAATTACTTGTGATTACCGGGAAAGTGCCCTTTCCCCAATGTACAGCGATCTCGGAGTTGGTATATTTAGTTGGGGGGTGGGGGGGGCACAGCCCCCCACATTGGGGGGTGTAGGGGCGAAGCCCCCCACTTTATATTAAAACTAGGTGTGTTTGTGTAGGTGTGTAAGAGTTTGAATGGTGTAAGTGTGTAAGAGTTTGTAAGCATTGGTTGTATGTGTGTGTTTTGCATACTAGAGTAGGGAAGGTGTGGGACAAACAAAATGTTTTGATTTTGTCTGTTTTAGGCTTTTAAGGTGTCAAGGTTTTGAACTTACGATCATAGTGTGACTTTGTCAGAAAGTGTAGAGTATATCAGTAGACATTCCAGATTAATTAGGAAACCTGGCTAAGCATGCTGTGATATATTTATATTGGTATTTACTATGAATAACTGCGGTCATTCCAGCTGTTGTAGATGTCTTGTGAGGTACATATCAAAAGAAGCATTGTAGTCTATAATGGGTCTAATGTGTGATGTGTAGAGGGGAACAATGACCTCTTTTTTTCTGGATGAGAAACCATTTGTGATGTGGTGTGCCACGTAGAAGGATTTTCTGACTACTGTGGCGATATGATTATCAAAGGAGAGACTACTGTCCACCTGTGTCCCAAGGTCTCTTATCACACTTTCGGTGTTAAGTATACTACCGCCTATGTTGTAGTTCATGGGTAAAGAGTTTTTACCAAAGGGGATGACAATGCACTTTTTGGCATTGAGCTTGAGGCCATGACTTTGACACCAGGCATCTGGCTCAGTGAGGCCCTTTAGTAGGATGTCCACATCGTTAGGAGTATGTACTTCTAAACATGATAATGCATGTGAAAAGTCAACACAGAACACATTACAAAACTGTGCTGAAGCATGCATTGAGAGGAACATAGTAGAGATGTATGTGCACAAACCTAAATGGTAAAACTTAACATTTCTAACATGAACTGCATGCACATTCAGTTCACTACTTGTCTGATAAATTGCATTCTAAATGCAGGGAATTCACAAAACCCTGATCGAGTTATCATAAGTTGACTTCCCAGTGAGTAAAGACAGATGTCCTGTCTGTGTCACTGGTGGCTCAAGCTTGATTAGAATTTTGGGAGCAAGAAAGACATTTCAGGATGAGGGACTGAGTGGTCAAAGTCCAGCTCTTTTTCCCCTTTTCTTTGTGGAGAGGATTAGTGACGGACATAGCTGGGGTCATTAAACCATCATGGTGGAATAATCACTTGACACATTTGATCAAGATAAGAAAGCATACCCATTTCATTTGCCAAAAAAATCAAACTACCAACAATAAACATGAACTTTAATTGTGCTACTAGAAATTTAAAAAGTGATATTTTTGATGTAAAGGCTATATCTGAAGAGAGGTTAGCTAATAAAAAGGACTATAAGAAAAGTTTCTTTAAATATGTAAATTATTAATGTATGTACTAAATTGCGTCTTATTTTATACAGTGGTAAACTAACTGTAGCTTTTTTATAAACAGAATCTATCTTTAATAGCTTGTTTGCTAGAGTACTTGTAAATAATACCATCACACCTCACAATATGGTCTTCAGTATCAAAGATGCTAGTTGCCCACTAATTAGCAGTAACATTACTCAAACTACTGTACAAAAAGTAATTAGAAATACTATCATGGGTTCTAGTAACTTTTTGGCTATTTGATTAATATAATGAAAGATGCCCTAAGCAAGCCATTGAGGATCATTGTTAATTGCAATATTACAACAAGGACTAGTATCTGAAGAATAGAAATCAACCATTCACAAAGATGGCTGCATAGACTTGATCATGTGGTATCACCCAGTTAGTATCACATCAGTGATCTGTAAGCAATTTGATTGATGCTTGTTAAGACTATAGATTTCCACTAAAACAAATTCCCTACTAACTCACATCTTCCAATATAGTTTCTTTCAAGATAGAGCTACTCTTAAATGCATAATGGACTTTTAAGAGCCTGTCATGGTTGCTTTAGACCTTGGGCTTTCAGTACTATTAAAGAATAGCTGAACTACTGATTCAGGATAGTAAATTCTGTGGGTCATGGTTATGAGTGGGTTCAGATGAAATCAGAGAAAGCTGCTCAACTGACATGGAGGTCTAAAACCCTAACTACAGCCCAGCAGACATGGGTTCAATTAGATGCTCAAGCAACTGACAGAGCAGCTTGGAAGCGATTTGTGTACCCATCCTGGGTGGGAGGGTGCTTGTTGATATACTCCCAATGGGAAGGTATCATCCAAAGAGGGGACTGGTGTCAGATGCAATACTTGAGTGTGGCGGATGGGGAAAGGAGTGAGTAAGGCATAAAAAACTAAAAAAAAAAAAAAAAACAGACAGAAGCATAGACAAGCTGAGCCTCCAGGATGCCCTTAGAATCCACATCTAGCCCCAGCAGTAACAGAGTAAGCCCAGGAGGATAGGAGGGTGCCTGGCAAACCAGACCAGGGCATGGAGCACAAAAGGCTGGGGCAGTAAACATGAGGTCCAAAGTAACCAAAAATATAAAAAAAAAGAAGGGAGAGACATGAACTTGGGTGTCCCATAAACGTTCTTTTGGAACCCACACTATTTTACCGCATATTCTCAACACTACCCACTGCAACAAACTGTTGAATTTCAAAATACGGTGATGATATAAACATAGGAGCCATTATTAATAATCAGTTTATGGTAACTGCAGTAACTATCATGACAGCTTATTCTCATGGTTAGCATGCAAAGCCTAAGTATTAATATTCAACATGTAAGGTTCTGTGCCTGAGTCATTGTATGTCACAACTTCAAAACAGAGCTGAAAACCATTAGTCTTGAGATGTCGAACCAAATTAGAGACCAAGGTGTCTAACTGGGTGGTAGTTCTGGATCAAGTCTGTAATCTAAAGTTTAAACAAAGCACAACACAACCCAGAAGTAAAGCACTGATGATGAAGTCTATATTGTTTAAAACTTATTGTTCTGGAGAAGCACCTGTAGATAAGAATTTGTATAAAACAGTTATCAATCAGACCTATATTAGAATATAATTCTGTTTTTACTGTAATAAGAGCCTGACTCACAGTTTTTTGCTGGTCTAAAGAAAGCTTACCAATCACTATTACTCTACTCGGTATCGTACAGATTGCTCTGGGGTGATCTGTGTCTCGCCGACATGGTAGTCTCGGACAGTGCCCTACTAGAGATGCTCTATATCAATAAGTCTAACTCTTCATGCACTACCCACTCAAAAGGCCTGAACCTAATATGTGACATTAACAAAACCTGCTGGAGAGACAGGTTTGTCTCCTAGAGGTTGCCCCATCTCTGGAAAAGACTTCCCATACACGTCAAACAGAGCACCTCGCTGACCATCTTCAAGTGCAGCCTTGATAAATGGATGGGAAACCACAAATTCATCCTAGGGGTTCCACCTGTGTCCCTCACTGACAGGGGTGACAGGTGCTGACTGAAGTTTCTTTTTGTGGATAAAGTCTTGGTTAGGCTTTTAAGGGCCCCAGGGCCATTAGCCTAGTAACCTCCTATGATCCTAAATGGATACAAGTATGTGTGAATCTGGTTATGTCATAAAGTACATGTCTTAATAAGTACAGTTTAAGTTACTGATACATTTGAAGAAGACTATGTCTATCTCATGGATCATCCCCAAGTCCTGTAGTTAGTATGACCTTAGGGCTGGAATACCAGTGTGGTTCCAAAGTCACTAGACAAAACAAATCTCTGTATATTATTCCAGTATGCAGAAGAAACCTGCAGAGATGATCAATATCACAGGCTGTAACTTACTTAATGGAACCATCATGTAAGGCATATTAAGAAATCTTGTTTGCTAACTTCCTTTACAAGTCAGTTACATCCTGGTATCATCGTAGGAGTTTATGACTTTAGGTCACTGGTTTCTGCATTTCCTTATGGTCTGTTGACATGAACACATGGCTTGTGTCACCTATGAAACTATGAACTTGTGAGTGTCCAACAGTGGAATCTAAGGACTAGCCCTGAGTACAAGAATTCAAAAAGTTCTGGGACACATACACGCACATACACATATACATATAAATGCACACACACACACACACACACACACACACACACACACACACACACACACACACACACGCACACACGCACACACACACACACACACACACACACACACACACACGCACACACAGACACACACACACATACACACATACACACACACACACACACATGCAGTGTAGCACTCAGTTATGTGCACTACATGACAAACATCAAGACTGGATATAGGAGAGGGGATGTATGGCATACAAAGAAATCTGTGCTTCCTACATGAATGACAAATAAGATTTTTTTCTCATAAATAGTGGTGGTCTGGGTTATAGCAAGTATCTGGGGCTAAAAAACAAGTTATTCAAAAAAGACACCACTGTGTCAGCTCATTGAGAATAAATAACTTATTCTGGTAATATGATGACCCTGCACTGGCCCAGTAGTCAAGGAGCTTCAGTCCTCACCACTAGCACCAGTGAGGGATGTACATATTGGGAGGAAGATGAGTAAACACACAGTAAAGTACAATTTCCCTTAAGAGTACACAGAGATCACAGTCAGTTTTGGGGGCTAGTTTCTCTCTTTTTCTCCAGATCCCAAATAAGACTCCCCACTGGCACAGCTATAGGGTTGAGATCTCAGCTAAGTGGCCAAGCCAAAACCTGCAGCACCCTTTCTGTCCAACTGGTGCTTCATGTCCCTGCCCAAGTAGCTGACACACACACACTTTGAGATTTGGTTTATATACAAACACACAGACACTCCTTGGGAAGGCTGGCACAGATTTACTAGCTATACCCCCTTCTGCCCAGACTATAAGGTAGTACCAGCTGCCACCAGCCACTACTTATCAACTACTTTTAAGGCCCTTACAAAGGCTGACCAATCCTACTGTGTAATCTTACTGTTATCCAAATGGTAAGTGTGACCAAGACTTTCAAGGCTATTTAAGAGTGATCTGCACAATGTCACTAAATACATATGCAAGTACTCTAAGAGCTTAAATATCTCTAAACAAACCAGTCATGATTAAAAGGTTGAAATACATTTAATAATAAATAATAAAAGAACAAGACAATACTCAAACAACACAGTAACTACAGAGTTCAGAATCACAGAAAATATTTTAAAACAACATTGCAGGACAGTCTCAAATAAATACAGAAAACATCTAAACTAATAGGTTCATAGGTTCATACTAGGCTATCTGCCCTAGGGCATTTATAAGCCTAGCCAGAGTGTATTTGGCTTTCGCCACTCATTTTAAATTAATTTTGCTATGCCCTTTTTCGAGGTTAGTATACTGTGCCTCTGTCTAACAGTGACACAGAAGTGATACCCGGGGTAAACCTATGATCTCCCATCCACTCATCAAGATTCCTCTTGAAGAGAGTCAATGAGGGACTCTGCCTAACCTGGACTAGGATTTTATTCCAGAATGAGGGGAGCCTCTGGGTTATGAATCTGTCCCTCCAGCATGTCCTATTTGTTTCAGTGCTGAGGTTCAAGTCTCTCGAGCGCGTAGCTCGATGGGATTTGGATTTTCTGAGGTGCAGCATGTCCATTAATTCCGGGTTGGACATGGCTTTATACGTCAGGCACAGATCGCCTCTGAGCAGGCGGTATGCCACTGAGTAGAGCTGGAGTTTCTTTAACTGGGCAGCATATGGCATCTGTTTGAGCCCTTTGATCCTCTTTGTGAGGTACTTTTGGGGTCTTTCCAGTTGCTGCAGGTGTCTGGTAAAGTACATCCCAAAACGGGCATTGTACTCAATTATGGGCCTGATGAGGGATGAGTAAAGAGGCACGATGACCTCTCCTGATCTAGATGTGAATCCCTTCATGATTAGGTGGGCTATATAAAATGTTTTTCTAACCACTTTGGCCACGTGGTTGTCAAATGAGAGATTGCTATCAACTTGGGTCCCCGGGTCTCTAATTACTTCTTCTGTACTTAATGGATTACCACCTATGTGGTAATTTGTGGGCACTTTGTTTTTGCCAAAGGGGATGACTATACACTTTTTGGCGTTTAGCTTGAGGCCATGGCTCTGGCACCAGTTGTCTGTTTCTATGAGGCCCTTTTGGAGGATGCTTGTGTCGGCTGGAAAGTCGATTATGGCACCCAGTTTGCAGCCATCTGCGAACTTGGTCAGCCACAGTCCTTCCATGTTGGCCTGTACCTCCGAGAAATATATACCGAACAAGAGAGGTCCCAGAACTGAGCCTTGTGGGATGCCACTGTAACTGGTTTGGAGTCTGACATGACTCCAGCAATTCTAACCATGTGGGTTCTGTCCTTGAGCCAGTTTGCAACCCATCTAGTGACATAGGGGCTTATATTTAAGCTGGTGAGCTTATCTATAATGTCCTAGTGGGGTATTGTATTGAAGGCTTTTGCGAGGTCCAGGTAGGCTGTGTGGACCACCTTCCCCTCGTCAATGGCCTTGGTGACTGTTTCAAAGAAATCAACCAGGTTTAAGAGGCAGGATCTGCCCTTAACAAAGCCGAACTGGGTAGGATCCAGGGTCTGTAGTTCCCCAATATCTTTATTTATGAGGTCCATGATGATCCTTTCCATAGCTTTGCAGACCAAGCTAGTCAGGCTTATGGGGCGATAGTTTCCAGGATCCATTGAGGCACCACCTTTGTGGAGAGGGACCACTGTTGCTGTACGCCACTCTTTAGGTACATATCCTGTAGTAAGGCTGAGATTGAACAGTAGTTTTATGTTTGGGTTTAGCTCTTCTTGGAGTTCATGTAGGACACAGCCCGGGACACCGTCTGGTCCCACTGACACTGTGTTTTTTGCTTTGGAGAGGGCGGCTCTTACCTGAGCATCTGAGATGTCAGGGGGGCAGCACTCTGCTGGGATAGATATTTGCCCTTTTGGTGGGGGGGGGGAGTTTGCGCTAAACCTATCAGCTAGGATGTTGGCAATGTCTGTGGGTTCGGTGTATTTTTTGTCATTTTGGACTAATTCTGAGCATATCTGGGAATTCCCACCCAGGTTCCTAACATAACTAAAGAAAGCCTTGTGATAATCCTTAGTGACCTGTGCAATTTTTCTCTTGAAGCTGGCCTTAGACGATTTTATGAGTGCCCGTAGTTTTTTGCTAATACTGATCAGAGATGCCTTCCCTTTTTGGGATTTTGCTCTATCATGTAGTAGCTTCCTCCTTCTATTGTATAGTTTGTTTATGGCTGGGGTCCACCAGACAGGACGTCTGCCTTTGGAGGATTGGGTCTTGGTTTTATTTGGGATCGCATGATCCATGCATTCATGAAGGTGTTCATAGAATGCGTTTATAAAGGATTCTGCGGTCTGGGCCGTATTTTCCACAGGCCCAGGGGCTTTGAAGGATTCCACCTCAGTTTTGAGGAGTGTGAAATTTGCTTTAGAGAAGTTTTTCACTGTGGTTTTCAGGGCAGGGGGTGGAATCGGGGTGTGAATATCCAGTGAGATTAGTTTATGGTCTGATCTTACCAGTGAGGGATACACTTCTGGTCTGGAGCATAGAGTCCCCATGTTGGTGATGATCAGGTCCAGTATGTTTTCCCCTCTTGTGGGAGTGGTAACAAGTTGTTCCATAGCATTTGATTTTAATTTAATATTTACTATATTCCTATCTATATCTAAAATATACTATGCCCTAAATAACCTACTTACAGAACAAGGCAGATGCAGATGAGTGGATGTTCTTGCTAGGCCCAAGACAAGATACAAAATGCACAGACTTTCTCTGAGAAAATTCTTAATTTAATAATAAACATTACTGGGTTAGCTCAGATGACATCACTCTTTGTCACCTGCCTTCAGTTCCCAGGCTAACAGAAACTTAACAAAATTTAACATTTCTCTATGAAAAATACATATCTCTCAGATGTTTGCATAGAACTGGAAGTCGTAAAACAATTAAACACTTTTACATTTGAAACCTAGTAATTATTTCTGTTTCCAGACAATAGGAAAACCTCAGGCTCTAAACATTGTGTCTGCTTGCTGCACTGAAACTGAGATAACACAATCGTAAAAAATTCACTTATTTTCTTGAAGTTTTGCAAGTTAACTCTGTATGTTCCAGCTTCTACTATTAAAATTACATATGCACTGGTATATAGTTTATATACATTTATGTTCTTTTCCAGTAGGGTACACTGTGGTTACATTTTAGCTCAGTACTTTACACACAGTTCTGCCCCAGTAGTTTAATATACATATAATATTTAGTTCTCTTACATTTGTAAGACAAGCATATGAATCATATTAATATTCACAAATGACATATGATTATTTACAAAATTCCGGATAACTGGGCTGGCAGTACACAGGTAACATAATACAAAATGATGAAAATGAGAGTGATTTCAGAAGACAATAGGAGGACCGGAGAGAAAGAGATCTGAAATGCTATTGTCAGAGTTCTAAATGTTATCAGTGGCATGGAAAGCAAATAAAAATAGTGCAAGACATAGAGTATTAGGACTGCATCTCAAATCAAGCAAAGCTGTGAAACATGGAAAAGTATATAAAACTTACAACTGTCTGTTTTTTTTTTTTTTTGAAGTATAGCAGATATGCAAAATATAAATAATGAGAAAATGTATGTGAGCAAACAGTGCAGGGCATGTAATTGTTTTATTTGTCAAACTGCAACAGCAGCTAACGTAAGTAAGCAATTGTAATTTATTTATTTATTTATTTATTTTATGGGAAAGATACTTTTACAAACAGACACATACATGCTCCCTCACACACATGGGTACATGTGCACACAGACATACACACAGATACAGGTGCTTGTGAGTGTGTGTGTGTGGATGTGGGTGTGTATACACACACACACACACACACACACACACACACACACACACACACACACGAAAAGACAAATAAATCCTCTCATATTACAGAGTTAGACTCTGCTGCTGACTGTTACTGTCTGCATTATGTTGTACAATTATCTAAAAGGATCATTGAGTCTGTTTATTTTTGAGTGACAGGTGAGGAGGTTAGATTAGCACATAGTCAGTGCTTACTTTTGTTTGTCTCATAATGGCTTCAGAGGTTCATGGGTACGTATTAGGCTCACTGCATTTATGAGATAGTTTAAGCTTAGCTAATTTTCCTGAAGGTGAGAATCAAACCCTCTACCCCGTGTCTGTGAGGTAAACACCTTAACCATTATGCCAACCTTCAACCCCCTGTTTTGATTGTTTTGCCTGTTGTATCTTGCACTTCTTTGACATGGATAGACAAGGGCTAGTTATTCTTTTATTCAGAAATTAGTCAGAAAATAGCTATCTGGTTGATTTATATTTTTCCTATACGATATTTGCTGGTTTTAACATATTATTTTAAAATTTCATTGTGCAAAAATAAACCTTGAATGAATATTTAATTTCTCAACTATATTAATCAAATATTATTTTTTAGTAGAGAACCCTATTTATTCAATTTTAAAAGCTTATGGCTTCTTTTACTTTTTATGGAAGCAGTGGTACTGCTCTGCTATAAACTTCTGTCATTTTTATATTTTATTTACAAGTTTGTTTATTTGTCTGCTTATGTATGTTTTATTTACTGGTTAAGTCCTAAGTGTTATTCATATTGACAAGGGGAAGTCTGGCCAAGGCACTGTAGAAATTTTCCTACACTTTTTTGATTGGGTAAAGATCATGTGCAAAGGCTTTTCTCTGATATTTCTTTTTGCTGTATGTATGCCCTCGTCTGATAAAGTTGGCTTTCTGATGCTAAAATATCCATTTCTTTATTTTAATTTCTTCAAAGGAACTATATTTAGTTTAATAAAGTTGTTTGTATTTCCCTTATAACACAAGAACAAACCTTGTCCGAAGCACTGAGAATAAACTAATGAAATAACAAAAAGTGCTCCTGGGCAAAACACCACCCTAAGCTCCACACAAATACATTGGATGTAAGAAACACATCTTTATTCACCAATAAAACATGTATTTTCCTTATGCTGAACAGCTGTCCAATTACTTTCTGAATCTGTCATCTGACCCCACCTTCTGATGATGTAATAGTGGGTAGGCATATTTTTGATCTGCAGCAGAGTTCAATACAAAGTGACTCAGGATCCAGCAAAATCATTTACTCAAACAATAAATCAATAACTAAAAGGTCTCTGCACTTTAAACTACTTTCTCTGCACTTTTAAAGATGTTTCTTATGTATTTTTACACCAAAGGCCCTGGGCTTAATGAAACAATAAGTATTAATAGTGCATTCAAGATAAGGGCTGCTAAGCTATAATAATGTTTTTAGTTTTGGAAATTTGATTATGGTATTATCAGTCTATAAAATTTTATATTATTTTTCATTATATTAGAGCACTGGTATAAAAATACATAATAAACATCTTTAAAACCAGTTGAACTTTTTATATTGAGGGCTTGAACTTGTTTTGGATCCGTTTTAATTTCTTTAATGGCTTAAAGAATGACACTTGTTTTTAAACAAATGTTTTGAAAGCACTGTTTTCTGTATTTGTTTAACTTGTGGACAGGTTACTGGTATGTGTTAATAAGGGGGAATGTTGATTGGTGGACTTTGATATAAATTTGCTGTGTAATCAATCATTATTGTTCTGATGAAGTTTGGGAGGTTCCCCAGATGAAAGCGCTTAACTTTGTACTGTGTTCACAACATTTTATCATCTCTAGTTGGATTAAAACCAGTTTGTTTTTCTGCCTGTGGTATATTTTTTTGTTGTTTATTTTTGAAAATGTAACTTATCAAGATAAAGTTCTGCATTGTGTACTGGATGATGGTAAGAATGGTGGTGCATAGTATTGAAGTTAAAGCTGATGAGGCTAGTAGTGTTAATTCTCAGTATGTGGAACTAAATAATATATTTGGACTTCTTACCTTTAGAGGTTGGGGAAAAAGTGTGGGTATAATGTGCAATGTGAAACGTATGGCATCTTTGGTGGCAGAGTTAAATCTATGAAAAAAGACTAGAAGGAAACTCTATATAAAACCGTGCAGATCAAAAAGGTAAAGGCTGACATAACTGTATTAGCTATCAATGTTAATATAGTATTAAGGGAGATGTAAGATGATCAATTGTTTTGAATTCATGTCAAGGTGTCTGTGCACTGATATTATTTACTTAAAGAATGTATGCTTTTCATCAGTTGTGAAAAGGAACTAGTTTCCAAGACAATAGGGTAGAGTTAAATTACATAGTCTTTCAGTTATAAAGAATTTCCTGGTATTACTTTGTTAATTAAGATTTTTGTATAGAATAGTTATATATTATAATTGGAAGATGTTAGCAATGGATAGTAAAAAAATAATCAGAGTTTGCCTGTGTGACTGATTGTAATATACACTTCTTCAAATTTAACAAAAAGAACATCTCAGAAATTTTAATGTGATATGAAGTAGTACATATAGTTATAATAATATTGGGATTACTGCAAATTGTGACCAAAAGGAAAAACTTACTCAAGATGTGAAGACCATTTAAAGAAAAGTCTTATGACATGTGCACAGAAAATATTTAGGATAGACAGGAAATGTATGCATGTTACAGACAATATTGGGACTGACATTGATTAGTCGTTTTATTCTGTGCAATACCTTTAAGGTAGGAAGACAGTTACAGGTCTGTGTTTGGCAAAATGTGTTACTTTTTAGTATGGGAGTAGGTACAAAGACTGACAGAACACTGTTGTCTTTTTCTAGAAAAGATTGGTGTTACTTGATAACTTGAACACTGTAGTTTTGTCACTTATAAAGACTATTTTATACATCCAGAGAAGAGTGGTGGTTAGTATTTTGTAAGAAGTGAAAGTATCATTACTTGAATGTAGAGAAAACCGTGTTAAAATAAAGGACAATGATTATTATGTCATCTAACTGACAGTTTACCTGAACAAAAAAAAAATTGAAAATGTGAAGAAATGGAGGAAATTTCTTCTGTAAAGAAACAGTGCATGATTTCTTAAAAAGTTAGAAATACATTTTGAAAGGTAAGAAGGAAGAAACGTCTCCATTTTAAGACAAGCAGCTTGAATATAATGATGGGAGAATTACAGCAATACTACATTAATAAGTAAGATAAGGGTGTTATAAACTATGGTGTACCCATATTATCAGAAATTGATAGATATGATTGGGAGAGAGAGGCATCTATGGAAAAACTAGAAAGCATTTTGAAAACTGTAAGGTGTATTTGTTATCCATGTGAAGATGGTATTGACTATATATTCAATCAGAACACAATAGTAGAAGAGAAAAAATATTCTGGAAGTTTTAAATAATTGGTTGCAATACAGGATGAAACCTGTTGCAGTTAGCAGTGGAGTTGTAACATTTTTATGGACATGAGGTGAAAGAGTAGATATTTAGTTACTGGAAACCATTGCAGTGGGTAAAGGGAAAAATTCCCACTCCTCACACCACAGCAATCTTGCATACACACACATATTGGCAAAGGCAGCAGCAATGATGCCTGCAATGTTCACTATTCTGAATGTTCAACATTAGTACCGAGTATAATATGCGTAATAATGCTGTGCCAACCCATGCTGGTTCATAAATTCATGGGTTCATGGGTTTATGCTATGCCAGTGGCACGTCAACCCCTGTAAGGTTAGCCAGCAATGTTATAGAAGAACCCTTGATGATAAGCTAATAGTATAGAGGGTAATGGTAGAAGGCAATATTACGTTTGGAGTGTGTAGTGTTAATTTGGGAAGTATGGATAAAATATCATTAGCTTGGGTTATGTTAGAGGAAATGGGAAATAGGGAGAAGCTGGAGAGAAGGGAGGAAAAGAAAACCAGGGAAAGAAAAGGAAGGCTTGAGATATGATGGCATTTTAGTCTTACATATTTAGAAGTTTGCAGCTACTGACTTCTGGGGTGAAATTATATGATACCATGCATTCACCCAACTGAAGTTTGAATGTTGCTATGTTTTACACCATCTAATATTTAGTGGTAGCTTGTTCCAGAGGTGAAGGAGCTGCAGGTGATGAATTTACTCCTGAATCAGAAATTGCTGAATTTATTTCTAGATGCTTTTTGCCATCAAGTTCTTTCTCAACTGGAATTAAACTCATTTGTTCCCCTGTTATGAATAATAGTCACAGAGGTGAGAGTCATCTTGAGGACAGTTATTATCTAGGCAGCCATTTATCCCACTACACTACAACATCAGCAAACTTCTAGACATGTCCATCTACAGCTAAGTTTCTGGAAAGATTATTAACAGATTCATTTTTCTTTTGGAACAAAACAAGGTCACAGAGAGCAGTTATTTCCCACAGATCTGAAAGCAAGTCACAGATCACTTCACAGGAGAATGTAGGCCCAGAAAATATGGACAGCGTTTTTAGTCTATCTGAATAAGAGCAGTTCTTCAGACCATATTTTCTTTTGATTATACATTGCTGGGGTCTTTCTAGTTGTTCAGACCGATACATGCCAAATGGTACAGTGGATTCTATGATGGAGCAATTAAGGGCAAAATAAAGGAGATCAGGATGGCTTGGGATATGGATGAGAATCCATGGCAGATGAGATGGGAGAAGCAAGCATGTTTTTCTGACAATACTGGAAATATGCTGATTTGATTAAGACAACTAATTTTCTAAGTTCCTAAAATCTAGGTCAAAGTATCAAACATAAGGAGAGATCACTGGTGTAATACTATCAGGAGTTTACCAACAGTGACTATGCTACATCTCTTTGCATTTTGGGTGAGACCATGTAAGGGCCATCAGTTATTATGAGCTCAAGGCCTTGGTGGAGTATTAGCAAATCAGATGGGGAGTCTAGGATGATCCCAAGCTTGTTTTATTCTGAAAATATAGTAATAGCACTCTACAGTTGTGTACCACCTGAACTATGCAACCATCTGATGTATAACCATACCTCTCAATCTCTTAGTGCAGTAATCACAGACAAAGCCAAATGTAATGGCGGTACAAAGGACCAAAATAGGGAAATATTTAAAGAATTGTTCGGATAAACTTAGAATGTTGCTAGAATGACAGGGTTTACATTTGCATGTATTTTCTGATATGAAATCTGAAACTCAAATGGCTGGCATTATTTAGTGACTAAAATTCTCAATTGTTTGCCAGAAAACCACAAATGTTATGAAGAACAGACCAACAATATGATTCAAAAATCTGAACATTCTGTGAGATTCTAGACAGTTCAGAAATAAGTGCACACCTTGAGTAAAGCAAGTATATATTCTGTGATATCCCTTGTAGTACTATAGGCATCAATGTACCGTGACCTTCCTTCAGTGAAGAGCTGAAAGATGGGTGGAGCATCCAGTGAGAGAATATATGCAAGGACTTGGCCTGCTGTTGTTATTACCTTGAAAATATCCAGTGCTGTGGTACTCATTCATCCGAGTGTACTGATATCCACATGTGTTACAACATAAGATGCAGAGTCATGCCACGTGATTATTTGAGCCTTGCATGCTACTGTGAGCACAGTCAGAACTAAAATATTATTAGTGCATATGTGCTGTGATACTTCCATCAACCTGTATTCCTTTTATCTTAGTGTCTGCCCTACATGGTTCACTATGTCCGATTAAAATGAAAATGCTTTAAACATATATTCATACTCATTTTGGCATGAAACCCTCTAACCCAAATAAACAAATGACTAAGCCATGTGTACTCAAATAAAAGTAAATTTTGAATAAGAGAACAGAAAACAACTTTAAAAAACATTTTTCCAGGCAAGCAAACTTTCTTGTACACAATAAAATTCGTATTACTCTTTCTTCAAGATACTGCTGTCTTGGGTTGCAAAAAAAGAAAAGAAAGAAGCAAAACATTTCAAGCCCAGGCACATTGCTACAATATGTAAAGAGCAAATAAAAAATAAAAAAAACACACGCAATCTTGGGTAATCGTGTGTGTGTGTGTGTGTGTGTGTGTGTGTGTGTGTGTGTGTGTGTGTGTGTGTGTGTGTGTGTGTGTGTGTTGTATACATAGTAGATAAGGATGCACTCACTACAGTTCAGACGAGTCTTACTTATTAAATGTCCAAGAAGCATGTTGCCAGAATGAAATCTCCCAGATAGTTGGGATGCCACCAAATCAATAACTCAAATGCAGTTCCATGGAATTTAGCACATAAAGTGTTAGCCCACTTCATCATATGCCACCCGTTATTTTATTGAGCATGCACTCTTTTTGGTCTGGTAAATCTTCATGCACCTTTCCTATTCATTTTATCAGGACCAGGTACTGCCTCCTTGTTAATTTGTGCAGTTCATATTGCTATGTTTACTCATTAGTCAAGCACTGAAGAATTCCTGTACACTTTCTAATCACCTTTCTGTTTTTCCAAGGATCTCTACCATTTATTTAATGTGTTTTAATATTATATCAAGAAATTCCTACAGCTGGAGTCTTGCATATAGCTGTGACAGGCCTATGTTGCTAAATGCTAGCATTTGAAATGTGCCATTGTTGACTAGACAAATAGAAGTGCTGGTCTTTGATTACAAGCCAATAGCATATTTTCTTGTCTGTGTTTGCAATATATCTTAAGCAACCCACACAGTCACTGCACTGAGTTATTACCATTTCACACCTTCAGTGTATGTCAGTGGTATTTGTAAATGTTGTGCATAGAAGAACATCTGAAAAATAATGAAGGTGCACAGACTGGCTGAAAAATAAATCCTTTTACTTCAAATAAGTTAAAAGCAATACAAAATAATGTACAAATAGTCAAGTAAAGTGAGCGCTTTCGTTTGGCAGTTGCCAAACTTTTTCAAACAAGTAACCATCATTTCCTGTTACATAAATACTCTAATTTAGTGATGTAATACAAACATTTCCATTAACTCTTTAAGGAAACAATGTATCCTAAAAAAATAACCAAATAAACATTACATCTTGTAAGTAAATTGATAACTCCTGTCAAACCACATAGTGTATAATCGCATCTATTGATCGTTTGCCCAACCTGTAAACCATTCATAGAATTCATGAAAAATGAAACATGTGAAACCTAGAATTTTGTGTACATAGTAAACATAATAAATTTTGTTTCCAAAATTAAAAAACAAAATTATGTTGAGATGCTGAATTTGCTTTGGCAAAATGAAATTAAAAATTTATTATTATTTCTGCAAAAAGGAGCTCCAACACTGCAACATGATCCTATGAAATCAAAGATGTCTAATGTGAGGGATGAAATCACTGAAGTCTAGAATGAGGTGGAAATATGCCTGATTTTAATTTGGCCAGGAAAAAAAGGTAAAAAGAAAATCATGCTGCACATTCCTGTGTTGAAACAGTTGTCATGTCTCTTTTAGCCAACAGAAATCAATTGAGATAAATACCACCCCAAAAACTGCAAGTATATCCAAAGATGAACTGGAAGGGGGTATGTTAACCAGTTCCAGAATATGAATATTCTTGATGGTGTGAATCTTGTGCCTGTTTGAAGTAATAATTCTGCAGATATGGACAGACATGAAGGACTGATATACCCATGGAGCACAGTCAGGATTGATGCTGATGCAGAAACTTCAGAAGGGGAGTGACTGAGGGACCCAGGAAGGGAGTTGAGGTCTGATGCTCAATCTGATTCTTCTGACATCTGGTCTGTGCAATACCATGAAAGGTTTAGCTACTAGAGTTGGCATGCATGACCTATACAGTACAGACAGATTGCCCCTCTTCAAGAGGTTTTTAGCAATTTTCTGGCTTGAGCCAAAAAGACGACCTTACCTCAGAAGAAGACAACCAGAATATTTTGATAAGGTTCTTCTTGGATAAAGACATTCTACACCATGCAGCCCATTGGAGACAGTTCTGAATCATATCCATCTTAGGTTCATGGGTTCATAGATGTCTACTAGGCTAACGACCACAAGGGCCTTTTGAAGCTAGCCATACATCCCAAATCCCTGACAAGTTTTTATAGTCTTGATAAGTGTAAGCAGGGGTTTAAGAGATGAAACATTTACATGCAGGAGTCTGGGAGATTAATCATTTACAGGTTGTCTCTGTCCATTAGAGACATAGGTGCCAAACCAGGAATCCAATTGTCCAAGTTACACTTGAATTGGGTTAGGGAGGAAGTTTACTTTATATGGATGGGGAGCATGATCCAGAGAAGGGGTAGTCACTGGGATACATACCTGTCTCTCCAGCTTGTCCTACTTATATCACAGGCAAGATTTAAGTCATTAGAACAAGTAAATCTGGCACTGTTTGTTTTGCAGATATTCAGGAAGTCTTAGCCATTTTATCTTCTATCAAAAATGCAGTGTGCCCTGTAATAGCACACTTTGAAGGCCTTGGGAATGAACCACTTGATAGACTCCCATTCATTAGAACCATTAAGGAACATGAGTTTACTAAGGTCTGATCTACAAGAGAAATCTAGAAATATAAAATATTATAAGAATGATAAGTGATCTGGGGCACATAGTGGCTGAAGGATAAGACCTCTTATTTAATTTGGCCTTGAAGTCATCACTCAAAAGAAGACTGTGTCATGCTGGGGCTTCTGAGACATACATTTGACTAAAGAAATTACATAAGAGCCCACCGTTGGGTTCCTCTCCAAAAGAATGTTAATATAGTACAGCAACCTTTTTGGTACTGAGATTCCTGAGTTTTTGTGATCACTGCCTCAAAATATGATTTATAAAGACAGTTCATGAAGGAGATTACTAAAGATTCAGCCTTTGCCTACCCCACATAAGTGCTGAGATGTTTTGTAGGGGTTGGGCAAGAAATTGTTTGCCAATCCAAGTGAAATTCATCAGCCAGAGCTTCCATAATGAAAGCATCAACAAGATGGGAGCTAAAGAAGGAAAATATATCACAGATCAGTCTTTTGTACAACACATAATTCCATCCCTTCAGATTCTGAAGTGGTAAAGATATCAGAGGAGGTGGGGGGGGGGGGGGGTCAACTGTCATATTACATGTTTTCTTGTTTCTACAGAAAGACAAAAATAAGTACCTGTGACTGGCCAATTGGTGCCAAGCACAGCTCCTGAGCAAAAGAGGCTAGCAATAACCTAGCTTTGCTATTAAGATTACATGAACAAAGTGCTGAATGGTGCTCCCCCTACTTTGTCTCTTTCAGATTTCTTTGCAGGTTCACCCTGTGTGCAGACAACCATGAGAGCCCAGAAATAAATATAAAAATGCCTGCAGGAATCATTTCAACCGTCATTGGGAAATGGCCAATCAATAAGAAGAAGAAAAGGGAGATAACCCTTCAGCTTGAGTCCACACCAAAAGATATGCAAAAGAGTTTAACTGCTTATTCGTTAGTCAACTTAGATGAAGGGGTCATAGAGGTCCTTTGTGAGCTAGGGAAAGTGGCAGCTGAGCTATGTGCCTCAGGCCAGAATGACCATCTTACTCACACTCAGGTATGAAGTTTTGGATGCAAGCTCCATAGTAAAAGATGATAAACTGACAATGTAGCAGAGACTATACCTAGAGAAGCATACTTCATATTAAGGCCAGGCGGGGTCCCTGTACTCCTCATCCTTTGCCCGCTCTGCTTATACCTAAAACTGTTCAAAGTTCCCTCTGAGCAGCCATTTCTTTAGATTGTTTTCATGTTCAACAGACACAGGATATTACTGTTAGCCAAAAGCATGTATCAGTGAAACAGCCATTTCATGGACTAAATTGCTGGCAAAGTTGGCAGCCTTCAATGACATTCTCTGCTCCCAGACAAAACAGGCTATATTTGTTGTTGTCTTGATTTATGATCTGATTACTGCAGTCACACATAGATAGCAATGCCTTTTTAAGTGTGAAGCATGGGAATTTTCCAGACAAAAAAATACTAGGAGTAGACATAAACTGTTTGAGCTTCTGTGAATGACTAAACTTCTGAAATACACATCACCATTAACTCTGGTCCTGTGACACCATGCATGACCCAAATGTAGTATGTCCACATGACCATACAGGTAGATGGTTACATTAAAGTAAGGCCACCCGACTACAGGATATTATGTGTGTAGAGTGCTTCCACCTACAGCTCCCCTGGGCTACATTGCATTGACATGCATAATCTGAAAGCCAACATGCCTTTTATTGGATGTATGGCTAAACAATGAAGCTGACAACACTGCATCAAGAATAAATGGAATTTTTAAATCAACAATGCACAAGGTTGACTTTAACATGAATGTGAAAAACAGTGTTTTTGCAGGCCAACCCCAAAGCACCCCACACTAGCACTTCTCTAAATTTATCAAACCTGTGGGAGTAAGACGAAACTTCCTTGCTTCCACAGTTACACAGTTTTATTGATTTCACTAGATACAAGTCTGCTTACATGACAGCCATCATGGATCCACATTTTCCTCTTTTCCATGTGTTCAGTCTACGGTATTTTCTATTAGGTCTTCTTCGGAGACCTACATACACTTGCTGTATAAAGGATGTATGAAGCTTTAGAGGTTCTACCTCACATTTTGGAAAGAACTTCAACAATGTTTTTTAGAGTTTGCGTACCTTCATCTCTCCTGGAAAACTTGCAAGAATGCCAGTCAGTCTAGTTGCATTAAGGAAATGAATTAGATTGAAGCCTTCTCCTTCTCTAGAAATGGAGACTGCTTATATGTGCTGCAAAACATAACCTACTTTACTTGTGTCCAGTAAGCAAACACTCACCAGTGTAAAAGCTTAAAGACAAAGTGTATGACTCACATATCCTAGCCAGAACGAATTTGGCCATGCCTCAGTTATGACGAATAATATTACAGTACTGCATTTTTCATGCCATAATGTTTTCTTACAAGGTCTTAATCTTGCTCCTCATAAATCTAAAATGGACAACAGGTAATAAAATAAATGAATACATTTCCCTCAATAATATTTTGCACATTTAAGTTTTCGGGGAACCAGACAGTCCATTTCAGTTTATTCAGTCAGACAAATATATGACATGGCCAACATTAGCAGTAAGTCATCTACTACATGTGTACTCTACAGCAATTGTATAATATTTACAAGAATAAGATTGTAGTCCCAGAACTTTCAGGAAATGCGACTGCAGTGAGAGAATTTATTCAGTGCATTTTCTTCTACCCAGGGCCCCCAAGGTTAGACAGAATGGAATGGGAGGAGGTCTTCGATCTCAACCAGATGTGTTATGGGCACAAGCAGAAAGTCAGCACTGCTGACGTCACATTGGTAATCTCCAGGGTAGGCAAGAAGGTCTCTTTTTTCAGATTCTGCCAGATGTTTACTAAAAGTAGTCTATCTACATTAGTGAATCTTAATTTTAAAATAGATACAAGCCTGAATTAATTTGTTTACTTTTTGTAGAAGTGATGTATTTCTTATTTGTTATACTATTACATTTCAAATACTAGTGTAATTTCTACGTCCTGTTTAATAACATTATTAACACTCTAATAGAGTGGGCTAAATTTATTAATTTATTTATGTATATATGTATGTTTATGCATTCATTTATTTAAAACTCGCAGGCTGTAAAGGAGGAGTATTTAGAAAAAAATGATTTTGTGACAAAGTGAATGTCAGTCACGTACAGCAAACACTGTCTCTTCCTCTGTGTTGGGATGGAGCTGGGTCATCAGAGGCAGCATCAGTATGTATGTGCATGAGTGCAAAAACATCACCAATTCTGTCTGAGGACATATACTACAATACGGGGGGGGGGGGGGTGCACAGTCTTCTGAATTGTGGTAGAAAAACAAGTAATTAATTTATAAAATCCAGAAATGCATCATATGTCATCTAGACTGCAAGAGTCTCTGTACCCCCAGCTACATATGTTTTTTTTTCTTTCAATTTTTATGCATTCCTCCATCTTTAACCTCTGTGCTGGGCTTTTTCTATTCTAAAACATACCCTGCTTAGAGATGTATACAGAAGGTTGCTATAGCTTATGTCAGGACTGGGGACAGTGTGGTCTTTATTTCTTTAACTTTCCTTACAGTCATACCTTAGAAATTTGCAAAATGTGACCCTGTCTTATATAGTGGCAGTGTATGTTTTGGGTCAATAAGTTGGAATACATTGCTGTGATCATTTTTGTTTTTGTTCACATTCTTCATGATCATACAACAGAAATGCATGCAATGGCTATCTTTTGAGGGAATGTATAGAAGAATGTTATCTGTTTATTTCTGACAGCATCACTGAAGTATTTTACCATGGCCGTGTGTTTGCTCACTTTTGTCCAGTCTGACATCAAAGGGCTACACAGAAATTGGATGCTTTCTTGTGAGGAAGGGAGAGCAATATATTCAGTAACTGTATGACAACAACTTGACACATCTGAATGTGACTATTTGTTCTTTCACCACAATCTATCACCAAAGGGGTACAGAGCTAGTGAAAATTGTGAGGGAGAGAGCTATTCGGGCTGTATACCCAAATATGACTTCTGTATCCTTGTAAGTATTTGACTTCTTGGTTTGTTAGAAAATAAATATTTTTTGTTAGTTTGTTGATTAAGTATTGGGTGCAACTTAATTCTCGTGTGTGTAACAAAGAGAGATCTTGAAAACTTAGCAGGGCTTCTGACCTACCATAACAGAGAATGCTTTTTCCTAAATGATACATTACAACTAGAGTTTATTGAAGAGAGAAGAATACTCACTATTAGTTCAAGTTATCTACTATGATATTTAATGGGAAAATAAATTACATTAAGTAAGGATCCACTGGGAGAGAAGTTAAAACAAGAAAAGATAAAACAAATGCCAAAATGTATTGGTCTGTCTTAGCAGAAAAGTCTGTCAGATAGATGTTTTTTGGTGGAAAAAATTAAATAGGAATAGTGTATTTTCATAGTTTTGTGCTATGAAAAAGCATGGGTAACAAGGAATGAGATGCTAACTTTTGTACATTTCTTTCCTTCTCAGATCCTCCCCTTTATATTCTTTATTTTGTTTTTGGCACATTCAATTGCTGTCTAATGTCTGTCTGCTTCTGGTTTGAATTCCATTCCTGCTTGATGCCAAAATGCTTCCACTCAACTAAGAAAAGACGTCATCGTAGATTTCTTCTTCTCATCTTCTAAAACTTTCACTTTGTTTGGATCTTATGGGGCAGCAGATATTCATGCAATCCCATGGTTATAGATCTAAACATTTAAACAATTTTGAAGAGACCTATAACTCCTTCAGAGCAAGGATTATATAATCTTAGTATGCACTGGATTTTTTTTTTGTATATCATTTGATAAGCATATTGCATATAGCATTTTTGTTGTTTTCATGTCCAATTGATCCACATATTTGGGGTGGGGGCAGTTAATTACCTCTAAACTGTAAGACAGAACAGGAAGAGCAAATTGAGATATAGACTACTTTTCCTAGATGCCAAGGTAGTTTTCAATATCAGTTATAGTCTTCTGAAATATTCCTTACACAGCTTCATTCACATTTGGTTTTTATTGTTGATCCATCGTCTATTCCCAAACATTTATACACTACCTCCTCCTCAAAGTCCTTTATAGAATGTTTCTTTCCTAAGTTGATATTTTTTTACTGATTAAGCTTTCCTGTTTTAAATGTTGCTTTTGTACATTTATCAAGACTAAATGTCATTTTTATATCATCAGAGAACGTTTTAGCCATTTGTAGGAGTGCTTTCAGCTCCTCATCTGATGAACTATACAGTTATAAGTCTTCCACAAAATTAGATAAGAAAAACTTAAACAAGGTTGTTTTCTGGGAGCCAAATTGGAACTATAGCCATATCTGTTAAACAGCTTAATGGGTTAAGGGTAATACAAAACAGCAATGGTGACAAAGAATCACCCTGGAACATCTCCGTTTGAATTTTTATCCATGTGATATTAATTTGCTGCCTGTCATGATTCAACTGCAAAGTGGTCTGCCACTGTTTCATGGTCACTATAACATAACTGATCAATGAAGGGTGTATCTCATACATCTATAAGCATTCCTTTATCCATGAATGTCAGATGCTGTCAGATGCTGTTTTTGTAATCTATTCATGATATAGTTAAATTCTTCCCCTTTTTATAGTCCTCTATTACGGCTTTATTTAGCAACAACTGATCCTTTGTTCCATATGACTTTCTTTTGTTACCTTTTGTTCTATTGCCACAATAGTTTTATTTTTCTAAATTACTATAAACTCTGTCTGCATCAGTTTCATTATATAGTTTGTATATTTTCAGAAGGCAAGTTATTGGTCAGGAGTTCATGGGATGCCTTGTAGGTTCACTCTTAAAGAGGAGTATCATTTTCCTGTTGTTAACTAGGTTGTGCCTGTTTGGGATGTGCATGTAAGTAATTCTTGCTCAGAGTTAAATCTTTCTGAAAAGATGTTAATGCTTTCAACAAGAAGTTAGGTACAGCTTCAGGGCCCATGATATCTACTTAGGATCTTTTCTTAGTTTTGTCGGAATTTCTCAGGATGTTACTTCATCACATTTCATATCCTCTACTTTAGAGAGTCTTACTGTTTCTTTTAATTAATGTGTCTATTCTGCATCTCTGTTGTGTTCAACAGGGTTTTCCTTAGTACTTTTCCAAAATGTACCTAGTTCTTCTTTTTGGTGTTTTTTTCTATTCCTTTTGCTTTGCTTTGTTTCCCAATTTTCTATAAAAATCTTTTTGGGTCATCAATGAATTTCTTATGTTGTCCTTTTCCTTTGTATTTATCTGCATACCTTATATGTTTTTTGGCC